>NW_025938859.1:1003982-1012589 GCF_000764305.2 Hyalella azteca | reverse complement strand
AACTAGTAACAGGATCTGGTAACTAGTAACAGGATCCAGTAACTAGTAACAGGATCTGGTAACTAGTAACAGGATCTGGTAACTAGTAACAGGATCTGGTATCTAGTAACAGGATCTGGTAACTAGTAACAGGATCTGGTAACTAGTAACAGGATCTGGTAACTAGTAACAGGATCTCGTAACTAGCAACCAGGATCCAGTGACTATCAACCACTGGTTAGTTGTGACCAGATCGTTGGATCACCAGCAAAAAATGGCCACTACCAATTGGATGGTCCGGTGCTACCATTAATAAATAATGGAGTAATGGTTTAAACTTGAGTGAAACAAGGAATTTTTATCGTTACTTTGCTTAAATTGTTCACCATGAATAGAGCTTAGAAAACTCCAGACAAAAAATATGCAACTTTTTCGAAAAAAAACGAATTATTTGGTGCTTTTTGCTTTTACGAACAAAGGATTGCTAACATGAGTGTAATTATGGTTCAAGTTATTCATTTGTACTCATGACGTTCAAATAACGTCGATTATGCGTTGTTATGTTGAAATAACGTTGATTACGAGTTGATTTCGTTGAATAAACGTTGATTATGTATTGATGTTGAAACGACGTTACAATCAACGTTAATTCAAAGTCAAATAATTGGTAGGTCAAGTTATTCATTTATACTCACTTTGTTCTCCATGTTTTAGGCAATAACAAACTCAGTTCACCAGCGGGCAGACGAGAGGACGCGACACCGAATGGGTCAGGAACAAACTGAACTGCAGGCCGCCGAGGCTCTACAAGAAAATTACAACACGGGTCATAGGCCTAAAATCGGTTCATACTAGGCCTATGGCATGGATCGTTCATCCAAAACGTTTGATAGCTCCACGTGTAATTTTAAAATGGTACAGTTTTGCTGAAAAATTCTAAACTAAAAGAAAAACTTATGCCCTATCTTTATCAATAAAGACTTATTTTCGTAGAGTAAAACTTGAACTTTGAGAACCACGTGCACAGTGAAACACGACATTCAAACTTTCAAACTTCGAGTTAATTTTGGTTCAAGAGCTGCCTCTAAATTCTTCTATAATGAAACGTTAGATATCAGACGAATACTAAATCACTATCATTAGTTATTTTCGCAAAATTAATTGCATTATTATAAATCACTATCATGGATGCTACCGCGGAGTACGGACAAGATTATATTTTACTCGTTTACCTCTTTTCAACATTCAACACTATTCTTTATTATTACAAATATTTCACATCTAATAATATCCAGCATAACTAACCCTATATATTTCAGATCTGGTTTGAAACGAAACATTATCACCCATTTTATTTACAATTTGATAAACTATTATCGATACGACATGAAATAAAGCTCAATTAATCTTATTCATAGTTCTTACCCCAACTTCTATGCTCTAAAGTTATTCAAGTAAAGGCGACCACGTGCGAGGATCTAGCCCAGCCTGACGGCGTGGGAATGTTAGCAGTCACAAAACTCTCGATTGTGATTTAACTTAACCTCGTCAGCAAGTTCTATCTTAGACATTCTATTTCATTTTTAAAGTAGCCATTATTCATGCATGCGAGATACCATTATTACATTGACATCTAACCTGAAGATATCATAATTGTTAATTAATGTGAAGATGAAATAATAGATTCAGAAATATTCAGTACAACGTCACTCGATCAAACATGGCACTTGAGGAACCACGCGGTAGAAGAAGTAATTCGTGAGTAGCTCTATATATTTATTCGTATTCAAGACAAGGTTTGTGGTTCATCGCTTCAGAAATCGAGGCGTGGTCAAGATAATAACATGAGTTTAAAAATTACTTCTTAAAGACAACACTTCTAAAGCGTCCATTGTACACATGAAAAATGAATTTCTTACTTTATTTTCGAAAAATAAAAAATAGTTTTTAACATTTTGTAATTTAAAAAAATAAAATTTTTTTACTTATTTATGCTGTCAATTGATTCATGCATTGTCTCCGACTTTACGCAAGTGTGCAAAATTCAGAGCTGGGCAGCGCTACTTGCAAATGTAGCGGCGCTACCGCTACCGCTACATGCTCTAAATGTAGCGGGCGCTACCGCTACCGCTACATGCTCTAAATGTAGCGGGCGCTACCGCTACCGCTACATGCTCTAAATGTAGCGGGCGCTACCGCTACCGCTACACTCACTAGATTGTAACGGGCGCTACCGCTACAGTAAAATGTAGCGCGCTACATTAGCCGCTACAATGGCCAAAATTATTGGAAATCTATAAATATTTATTGTTCTGCTATTGGGATTTACTCATTAACATTTGATGATAATAAAGCATTTTTAAAGCATATCAATGCAACTTTATTGCAATTAACCTAACCGAACTAGTATGGGTTACCCCAGGGTTAGATACAGTAAATAAAAGTTACAGTTATTTTATGTTTTACCTTCCCTACATGGATGTGAACTTTAATCTACCAATCTAAGAAATTATATATGTGGATTATTTTTGAGATTGGTAGATTAAAGTAGACATTCATTTAGGGAAGGTGAAACATAAAAATAACTGTGTAAAAATAACTGTAAGCAAACTGAAAGATGAAAAAAAAACTGTAAGTGGTAACTGGTAACAACTTAACAAGTAACAACTAACATGTTGACACTAGTAACAGGTTGAGGTTGACAACATTACACCGAAATCTTTCGTTCAGTTTTATTCTGTAATTTATATTATGTATGTATCATGCTGGTTTTTAAATAATATTTAATACTATTAAGGCTACCCTATGGCTACCCTAAAAATCGGAAATTTCGGCTTTACCGTTTTCTTGACTCATTTTGTAGCTGCTGAAAAGGCGCGTCTAACGCAGTTTGCGGCATGTCTGTGCGTGCTATAATTTTTGCGTAAGACAATTTTAAAAATATATATATGAACATTTTTTAACAATATTTACAAAGATTTATTTGAATTAAATCTGTATATCTAGATCATTACTCTCGTTAACTACAAAGTGTTTGCACTCGTTTGAAAGCTACAAACGAGACGCGTTCAACAAAGCTACTACCATAGATGTGCATGCAATACTTTTTTGTGTAATGCAGTCTTGAACTTTTATAAAATGATCATTTTATATCATTATTTACAAATAAATGGTATTTATATGTCATTATGTAGGTTAATTGCAAAGTGTTTGCACTCGTTTGAAAGCTATAAACAAGACGCGTTTAACAAAGCTACTACCATGGATGTTCATGCAATAGTTTTTGCGTAATGCAGTTGTAAAGTTATGTAAAATTAATATTTTATATATATATATATATATTTATATATAAAAAGTCCATTTATAGCCTATTATTCACGTTAAATTGAACATAAATACGTCTAAAGACGCGTGCTGGTACCTTGAATGCAAATAATTGGCAATGGGAAAGCTTGGGCTGCAATATCAAGACTTTTTGGGCATATTCTTCTGTTTTCAATGAATTTTACTTTATTTGGCTCCCCTGAACAATTTAAAAATCCAAAAAAGTCATCTTAAAAAATTATAACTCCAACAGTTTTCAAGCTACGGCAATGAGAGACATACCATTCGGTTTGTAAAAACAATACCTAGCGACTCTAGAAGTTTTTTTTTAACATGTGCATGGTTTGACTTATATATGGGAGAGGGAGGCAGATGGGGGGTAAAAATGTGAAAAAAATGGGAAGAATGCGAAAAAAACGATGAAGAAAATAAAAAATTGGGGCTCTACAGTCGCTTGATATTGTTGTTACAAATCGAATGATATGTGTCTCGACATTGTAGCATGTAATTTGCAAAAGTTATAAACTTTTTTAGTGTACCCCTTATATGCCGTTTTCTATTCATTCCATGTTTTCTTCCATTTTTTTAAATTTACATGAACAAAAAGGTCTTAGATTTCTGTTTTACATTTGTGTACCAAGTTTCAAAACGATCCGTCTGTAAACAAAAAAGTTTTGTTGCAGGGTAGCCGGTCCCCTTAAGTAAAATCTAAAGGCTTAATCTATAAATGTAGCGGTAGCGCTGTAGCGGCAAAACCTCGTATAGCTACTTAAATATGTAGCGGGCGCTACCGCTACCGCTACATTGCCTTAAATGTAGAGCCGCTACCGCTACCGCTACTGAAAATGTAGCGCGCTACTGCCCACCTCTGGCAAAATTTCAGATCGATTGGACAGACAGAAATGTGTTAAATATCGATTTAAAGATTTGTAGCAGACAAACAAGAAATGAAGTTAAAGGGAATTGTTGTAATTATTAAAGTTTAACACGATACGAACTTTAGAGTTTAAATCGAAGAACGACCAAGTTCTGTTTAAGAGTCGGACCAATTTACGGCCGGACTCTCGGCCAGTTTCACGGCCAATTTCCAAATTCAGCGACCAATGAATATCTCCCAAACTAATGGACGTAGCTCAATGAAACTGGTTACACGTATTCATTAAGACCTAACAGTGATGTATAGTCAATGATTTTTTTTTATTATGCCTTCATTCTTGAAGAATAGAGCAATTCAGGTCGAAATTTGCAGTGACCAAGAAATTTACTGTAAACTTCTGATCAGATTTGAACGAAACTTGGAATATACATACATTCATAACCTTCCATCGGTAATTTTTGGCTGGAGATAATTTTTTCGATTTTACTTTCATTTTCGATTTTTTTGCAGTTTCAACTTGATTCGCGAGTTATAGAGCAATTCGGGCCGAAATTTGCAGTAGCCAAAATATTTCTTCTAAACTACTGAACACATTTGAATGAAACTATAAATGTTCAAACTTAAACTTCCAACAGTGATTTTCAGCTCGTGACAATTTTTTCGATTTTTCCTTCGTTTGTGAGTTATACGGATATATGTACGGCTCTTTGTCAATGCAAATTTAAAAATCGGCCTCAGAAATTCCGGTCGTTTCTCCGTATATCCGTATTACTCGCAAACGAAGGCAAAATCGAAAGAATTGTCACGAGTTAAACATCACTGTTGGGAGTTTAAGTTTGAACATTTATAGCTTCATTCAAATCTGTTCAGTAGTTTAGAAGAAATTTCTTGGTTACTGCTAATTTCGGCCCGAATTTCTGTATAATTCGCGAATCAAGTTGAAACAGCTAAAATATAACTCAGTATGCACTGCAGTGAGTGGCAGAGAGCTCATTTTCTCGTCGACGAAAACGTGAAGTCACGGACGGACATTACGAGCGAGTAACGGACGGACATGACGAGCACAATAGCGCCTTTTGTCCATAAATGAGAAAATGCGCTAAAAAACTCGAAAACTAAAGTAAAATAGAGAAAATTTTCACGAGCTAAACGTCACTGTTTGGAGGTTAGGATTGTATATACAAAGTTTCGTTCAAATCTGTTCAGTAGTATAGAAGAAATTATTTGATCACTAGAAATTTCGGCCCGAATTGCTCTATAACTCATGAATGAAGGTGAAATGGAAAAAAATCACCAACTAAACATCACCGTTTGGTTCTAGTGAATACGTTTACCAAGTTTAATCGAGCTACGATCATTAGTTTGGGATATATTCCTTGGTCACTGAATTTGGAGATTGGCCGCGAATCTGGCCGTAAATTTGTCCATCACTTCGACTAAAGTAACGCATTGGAAAACAAGTCCATTTAAGAAAATCCCCTGATAAAACCTTTAATTTATAGTCTAAATTTCGTAATTAGCCAGAGAGTAACCGGAATAGAATACGAGAATTTTACGTCAAGAGATGCACTGTAATTGTCCGGGAGTTTTTTTCCAATACTTTGGGGTTTGAGGCCTTGCTTTGGCAACAGTAACAGTGGTACCAGAGTCAAGTCGCTTAACAGCCGTCGCGGTTCTTTGATCTCTTCCATTCTTAACTTAACTGTTGACTGGGTCGGATTTTACGGTAAATTACTAGTGCTTTGTCAGTTATTGAAATGATATTTAACGGTTTTTAATTATTTTGAAACTATTGCCTGGTCAGTCCACCCTAAATTTCTGCCAGTTACAGTTTATCTGCAGTCGTTTATTTTGCGGCTGCGGTCGCGAAGTTGTTACACATGAATTGCATTGTTCTTATTATTTCTGAATTCCTTACGTGTACTTGAAGACCTTCTTAATTTTCAGCCCATTAGCAAACATGATTCCATAATTTCATTTTGCTGAGCATAACTTCGTCCAATGTGTGCCGAGTTTACGTGTTGTTTCCTTTCAATTTTTGAATACTACTATGTTGAGCTTGCCTTGGTAATTTATGAGGCCTATACTTGGCCACCAGATGGGTGGGATTATTACGGGGATATAACCATTAGTGCCAGAACTTAAGAGGACCGGCTACCCTAAAAATCAAAATTTTCAACTTTTCCGCTGTTTATGCTCATTTTAAAGCTTACTTTCTGCCGCATCGAACGGTACTAGAATCATCTCTGTACGTTGATTTATGCGTTCTCGACAGATCCCGGAAGGGAGGAGAGAGGTGGAGTCCCTTAACAAAACTTTATGGGAATTAATTCCGGCCTGGCATTATAAATGTGCTCTCAGTGGACCTGCAGCTCAGTTACCTCCCAACTATCTTGTGGAAAGGTGTTCATGCAGTCGTTCTATGCATCGCTGACTGACTCTCAAGTGATATAACGCTTACCTAAGTCACGAAAAGTTCAAGAATCGGCAACAGGCCATGGGCCTATTTCTTCAACGCCGTCACTTCTATTCTATTAATTATTTGTCTGTGGTGGCAGCATTCTTCATTTTTCCAGAAACCTTCCATTTTTTATGTCACGTCCTTAGATCAATGTATGGTTAGTCTAGCCGTGTATGTCTGATGTATTCAAAAACATAAATACTACCTAATGCCTTCTCATTTCATTTCCACTTAAAGTCGCCACTCCTAATCCGGTGAAATCGAGTTTATGATAGGCTGCTCAGTATAATTATTCATTTGTTGCACGCTTTCCCGCAACTGCGCTTCAACACACTGCAAATATTGGAAGCAATAATAACCCTAAACCGATCAAATGGATCTCACCGCACTCTGAAACACAAGAAGTTTATTCCTTTTTCATTTACTGTGCTTCAATTTAGTCTTTCCAACAGTCATCCAGTGAGCTTTTCGTCAACTTAACTGCTATATCTTTATTCCCTGAAAATGCATGGTGATGAGCGACACTCGTCGCCTGATTTTATAAACCTTTTATTTGAAAAAATTTTATGTCGAGTTAAGCATGTTAATGTACTAGTTATTGGACAGCTCGAGAAATGAAACTTCAAATAAGTTTTGAATATTAATGTTTTTACAAAGTTAATAAAAGATATGACAAATTTACATTTTATTATCTCCGGCGGGAGGAGGAACCACTGGGTAATCCTGACAGATCATGGACCACCGTCGCGTACATTGAAGCGTTGGTCGTGCGTGGCCTGGGGCGTAGTTTTACGGGGCAGTCTGCACGGTTATGCTGTGCAGACAAATCGGGCAGTTTGCGTGGCTTGAGACGCAGATAAGTCGGGCAGTTCGAAATTACACTTCCTCACTCCTTAGAGGCTTAGGTGTTATCGACAAATATTCACTCTGTGTTACCGATACATATTGCCGTCGCGATAGCGTTTTTCATCCTCCGGATAAATGGTCAGGTAAACTTGAAAAATACCTTTGTCTTTCTGATCATGGCTTGCAGTTGGATGAACTTCATCATTGGGAGCATTGCACGTAAACCTCCTAAGATATACTTCAGGTCACAGGCGGGTTTCTGCGCTATAGCAATGGGAGATCGACGATTCTCGACGATCACCGCCACTGTCAAGGAAGTAAATCGTTCTTGGCACTGACGTAGGAGTCTAAAAATTTCCTTTTCGTATGATAATGAATGAAGTAAGAGCCGGTCTTCATAGAGAAGAGATCTTAAAATATCGTCAATACTGCGCTCTGTGCTGGGAGCACTTCCAGCGTTATCATTTTCACTGATTCCTTGGGAGTCTTCGACAAATTTTCCTTCGATATAAATAGGTGTAGGAGCGATATCATGACCCCATACAAGCACACACGTCTCGATGATTTCTATCATCGGGCACATACGGATGATGTCCCCAAGTAACNAATTGTACCCAAGTCAATTATTTGTACCCAAGTCGATTATTTGTACCCAAGTCAATTATTTGTACCCAAGTCAATTATTTGTACCAGTTCAATTATTTGTACCCAAGTCAATCATTTGTACCCAAGTCAATCATTTGTACACAAGTCAATTATTTGTACCCAAGTCAATTATTTGTACCCAAGTCAATTATTTGTACCCATGTCAATTATTTGTACCCAAGTCAATCATTTGTACCCCAAGTCAATTATTTATATCCAAGTCAATTATTTATACCCAAATGAAGTATTTGTACCAAGTGTATTATTTGTACCCAAGTCAATTATAAGTACCCAAGTCAATTATTTGTACCCAAGTCAATTATTTGTACCCAAGTCAATTATATGTACCCAAGTCAATTATTTGTACCCAAGTCAATTATTTGTACCCAAGTCAATTATATGTACCCAAGTCAATTATTTGTACCCAAGTCAATTATTTGTACCCAAGTCAATTATTTGTACCCAAGTCAATTAT
>NW_025938859.1:992693-1003441 GCF_000764305.2 Hyalella azteca | reverse complement strand
AGATGTGTATAAGAGACAACTAGTAACAGGATCTGGTAACTAGTAACAGGATCTGGCAACTAGTAACAGGATCTGGCAACTAATAACAGGATCTGGCAACTAATAACAGGATCTGTTAACTAATAACAGGATCTGGCAACTAGTAACAGGATCTGGCAACTAATAACAGGATCTGTTAACTAATAACAGGATCTGGCAACTAGTAACAGGATCTGGCAACTAGTAACAGGATCTGGCAACTAGTGACAGGATCTGGCAACTAACAACAGGATCTGGCAACTAATAACAGGATCTGGCAAGTAATAACAGGATCTGGCAACTAGTAACAGGATCTGGTAACTAGTAACAGGATCTCGTAACTAGTAACCAGGATCCGGTGACTATCAACCACTGGTTAATTGTGACCAGATCGTTGGATCACCAGCAAGAAGTGGACCATTAATAAATAATGACCAATATAAATAAGGACCAATAATAAATAATTAAATTGCTACCATTAATAAATAATGAATTGATGTTGAAACGACGTTACAATCAACGTTAATTCAAAGTCAAATAATTGGTAGGTCAAGTTATTCATTTATACTCACTTTGTTCTCCATGTTTTAGGCAACAACAAACTCAGTTCACCAGCGGGCAGACGAGAGGACGCGACACCGAATGGGTCAGGAACAGACTGAACTGCAGGCCACCGAGGCTCTACAAGAAAATTACAACTCGGGTCATAGGCCTAAAATCGGTTCATACTAGGCCTATGGCATGGATCGTTCATACAAAACGTTTGATAGCTCCACGTGTAATTTTGAAAAGGTAGAATTTTTGTGAAAAATTCTATACTAAAAAAAATTATTTCGTGCTCTATCGGTATCAATGAAGACTTATCTTCATACATTCAAACTTGAACTTTTAATACAAACTTTGTTCCACGTGCACGGTGGAACACGTCATTCAAACTTCGAACTTTGACAACCACGTGTACGTCGGAACACGTCATTCAAACTTGAACTTTGAGAACCACGTGTACGGTGGAATACGTCATTCAAACTTCGAACTTTGAGAACCACGTGCACGGTGGAACATGTCATTCAAACTTCGAACTTTGAGAACCACGTGTACGGAATACGTCATTCAAACTTCGAACTTTGAGAACCACGTGCACGGTGGAACATGTCATTCAAACTTCGAACTTTGAGAACCACGTGTACGGTGGAACACGTCATTCAAACTTCGAACTTTGAGAACCACGTGTACGGTGGAACACGTCATTCAAACTTCGAGTTAATTTTGGTTCAAGAGCTGCCTTTGAATTTTTCTGTGATGAAACATTAGATATCAGACGAATACTAAATCACTATCATTTCTTATTTTCGCAAAATTAATTGCTTCATTATAAATCACTATCATGGATGCTACAGCGGAGTAAGGACAAGATTACCTTAAACTCGTTATACTTTATTCAACATGCAACACTATTCTTTATTATTACAAATATTTCACATCTAATAATATCCAGCGTAACTAACCCTATGTATTTCAGATCTGGTTAGAAACGAGACATTTTCACACATTTTATTTACAATTTGATAAACTATTATCAGACACGACAAGAAATAAAGTTCAATTAATATTATTCACAGTTCCTACCCTAACGTCTGTGCTCTAAAGTTATTCAAGTAAAGGCGACCACGTGCGAGGATCTGGCCAGCCTGAAGGCGTGTGAATGTTAGCAGTCACAAAACTCTCGATTGTGATTTAGTATAGTATAGTATAGTATAGTATCTTCGGAATGAAATAAATAGGCCTGGATAGGCCTGTCGCCGATTCTTGTACTTTTCTTGACTAGACTGGCCATACGGACGGAAGATATCAGTTGTTCCGTAGTTCGTTGCAACCGTGTCTTCTCATGCTGTAAGCTTGCTGTTCATTGTTCTTGCAACGAGACGATAGTGATTTAACTCAACCTACCCTGCAAGTTCGATCTTAGCAATTATATTTCATTTTTCAAGTAGCCGCTATTCATGCATGCGAGATACTTTTATTACATTGACATCTAACCAACAGATATCATAATTGTTAATTAATGTGAAGATGAACTAACAAATTTAGATATATTCAGTACAACGTCACTCAAACATGGCACTTGGAGAACCACGCGGTAGAAGACGTAATTCAAGAGTATCTCAATATATTTATTTGTATTCAAGACAAGGTTTGTGGTTCATCGCATCAGAAATTGAGGCGTGGTCAAGGTAATTATTTATATTTAACAAGATACGAACTTTAGAGGAGAAATCGAAGCACGACAAAGATCGGTCTAGGTGTCGGAAAAATTTACGCCCGGACTGGCGGCCGGTCTCACGGCCAATCTCATAATTCAGTGACCAAGGAATATCTCCCAAACTAATGAACGTAGCTCGATGAAAATTGGTACACGTATTCATTAGGACCTAACGGTTATGTTTAGCTCGTGAAAATTTTTTCCATTTCACCTTCATTCGTGAGTTATAGACAGAGCTGGGCAGCGCTACTCTGAAATGTAGCGGCGCTACCGCTACATGCTTTAAATGTAGCGGGCGCTACCGCTACCGCTACACCCACTAGATTGTAGCGGGCGCTACCGCTACCGCTACACCCACTAGATTGTAGCGAGCGCTACCGCTACCGCTACAGTAAAATGTAGCGCCGCTACATTAGCCGCTACAATGGCCTAAATTATTGGAAATCTCTAAATATTTATTATTCTGCTATTGGGATTTACTCATAAACATTTAATGATAATAAAGGATTTTCAAAACATATCAATGCAACTTTATTGCAATTACCCTACTGAACTAGTACGGGTTAGATACAGTAAATAAAAATTAGTTATTTTTATGTTTTACCTTCCCTACATGGATGTGTACTTTAATCTACCAATCTAAAAAATTATCCACGTATACATATAAGAAATCAGTCCTTTATTTGTATATATATGTGAATTATTTTTGAGATTGGTAGATTAAAGTAGACATCCATGTTGGGAAGGTGAAACATAAAAATAACCGTGTAAAAATAACTGTAAGCAAACTGAAACATGAAAAAATATCTGTAAGTGGTAACAGGTAACAACTTAACAAGTAACAACTAACATGACACTAGTAACAGGCTGAGGTTGACAACATTACACCGAAATCTTTCGTACAGTTTTATTCTGTAATTTATATTATGTATGTATCAAGCTGGTTTTTAAATAATATTTAATACCATTAAGTAAAATCTAAAGGCCTTATCTATAAATGTAGCGGTAGCGCTGTAGCGGCAAAACCTCGTATCGGTACTTAAATATGTAGCGGGCGCTACCGCTACAATTGCTTAAATGCAGCGCCGCTACCGCTACTGAAAATGTAGCGGCCGCTATTAGCGGCCGTTACATGTAGCGCGCTACTGCCCACCTCTGCTAACGTGTACTCGGAGATCTTCTTAATTTTTAGCCTATCTAGCAAACATGATTCCATATTTTCAGTTTGCTGAGCATAACTTCGTCCATTGTGTGCCAAGATTACGTATTGTTGCCTGTCAATTTTTTAATATTATTATGTTGTACCTGCCTTTGTATTATATGAGGCCTCTTCTTGTCCATCAGATGGGTTAGATATGTATAATCATTAGTGCCAGAACTTAAATATTGATCGTGGACATGATTCGGCATCTGCCCCGGCCTCTACCACCGAAACAGAGTATCATGGCTGGCAGCGCTTCGCTCGCCTCTGGTCAACTTCATTCCCCGTCCTTTGCGATTTTATAACTGTTTGGATTAGTGAATGAATTGTAATTTGTCTATGGTGGCAGAATTAGTCATTTTTCCTGAATCATTCATTTTTTGTGCCACTTCCTTAGATGATGTATGATTAGTCTAACTGTTTATGTCTGATGTATTCAATAAAATATATCACTAATGTCTTATTTCACTTCCACGGAAAGTCATCACTCCTAACCCGGCAAAACTAAGTTTATGACAGGAAAATTATTTGTTTGTTGCACGCTTTCCCGCAATAACACTTCAACAGACTGCAAATAATGGCAGCAATAATAGCCCTAAACCTAAACAGATCAAATGGATTTCACTGCACTGTGGATTTCACTGTAAAGTTTTTGATGAAGCACAAGAACTTTACTCCTTTTTCATTTACTGCTTCAATTCAGCCTTTCCTGCAGCCATCCAATGAGCTTCTCGTCCACTTAGCTGCTTCATCTTCATTCCCTGAAAATGTTCGGCGATGAGCGACACCCGTCGCCTGATTTTACAAACCTCTCATTTGGAGAAATTTTATGTCGAGTTTACCATATTGATTTACCAGTTATTGGACAGCTCGAGAAATGGATATCCAAATAAGTTTGGAAAACTAATGTTTATACATAGTTAATAAAAGACATGACAAATTTACATTTTATTAACTACCGTTGGGTTAATTTAGGCGTTGGTCGTGCGTGGCCTGGGGTACAGACAAATCGGGCAGTTTGCGTGGCCTGGGGCGTAGACAAAACGGACGGTCTACGTGGCCCTCGGGCGCAGATAAGTCGGGCAGTTCGCAATTACACTTCCTCACTCCTCGGGTCTGATCGACGAATATTCACTCCCTGTAACCGATACATATTATTGCCATCGCTATAGCGTTTTTCATCCTCCTTATAAATGGTCAGGTGTACTTGAAAAAAACTTGCGTCTTTTTGATCATGGCTTGCAGTTGTTTGAATTTTTCCCTTGGGAGCGTTTCACCGAAAGCTCCTAAAATATACTTTAGGTCACAGGCGGGTTTCTGTGCTATAGCAATGGGAGATAGGGGATTCTCGACGAACACCGCCACTGTCAAGGAAGTAAATCGTCCTTGGCAGCGACGTAAGAGTTCAAAAATTTCCTTTTCGTACGATAATGAATGAAGTAAGAACCGGGCTTCTTCATTTGTATCAAACTCACAGAGAAGAGATACTAAAATATCCTCACTACTGCGCTGTGTGCTGGGAGCACTTCCAGCGTTATCATTTTCACTGCTTTCTTGGGAGTCTTCGACGAATTTTCCTTCGATGTAAATAGGTGTAGGAGCGATATCATGACCCCATACAAGCACACACGTCTCGATGATTTCTATCATCGGGCACATGCGGATGATGTCCCCAAGTAACTTCGCTCTAATGGTGGCGTCGGGCATCCTGAGTTCCACCAGATTTGGGCAATATCTCAGTACCCTCTTCGCCATGCGTCCCAGGGGCGCCACCCCCATATTTGTACCCAAGTCAATTATTTGTACCCAAGTCAATTATTGAGAGACCAGGATACAGCAACTAGTAACAGGATCTGGTAACTAGTAACAGGATCTGGTAACTAGTCACAGGATCTGGTAACTAGTAACAGGATCTGGTAACTTAGTAACAGGATCTCTCAGGATCTGGTAACTAGTAACAAGATCTGGTAACCAGTAACAGGATCTGGTAACTAGTAACCAAGATCCGGTAACTAGTAACCAGGATCTGGTAACTAGTAACCAGGATCCGGTAACTAGTAACCAATATCCGCTAACTAGTAACCAAGATCCAGTAACTAGTAACCGAGATCCGGTAACTAGTAACAGGATCTGGTAACTAGTAACCGGGATCTGGTAACTAGTAACCGGGTTCTGGTAACTAGTAACAGGATCTGGTAGCTAGGAACCAATATCCGGCGACTGGCAATCAAGATTCGGAAACTAGTAATAATAGGATCCGGTAACTAGTAACCAGGATCCGGTGACTATCATACACCGGTTACTAGTGACCAGATCGTTGGATCACCAGCAAGAAGTGGGCCACTACCAATTGGATGGTCTGGTTCTACCTTCAAAAAGTAATAGAGAAATTGTTTAAACTTGAGTGAAAACAAGGATTTCTTATCCTTAGTTAACTTAAATTATTCACCATGAATAAGGATGAGAAAACTCCAAGAAAAGTCGAGTTTTCTTCATCATAAACAAGTTGCGAAGACCGGCTTCATAATCAGTTGAAAAATTTATAGAACAAAGTAAAAATCCCTAGGAAAGGACAAATTTACAGGAAGGGAATTACAACTTAAGGAAAGATAAAACACTTCAGGAACGTAAAACTAATCAATTAAATTAAGAGCGGACAAAAACTTTAGGAGTCGGTAAGGCAAGGTTTCCATACAGAAATGTGCAGGGATTTCAAAATTAGCCACTGATTTTGGAAGTGCAAAAAATATGCAACTTTTTCGAAAAAAATAAGGAATCATTTGGTGCTTTTTTTATTTTACGAGCAAGGGGCTGATAACATGAGTGTAATTATGGTTCATCAAGTAATTCATTTGTACTCATGACGTTCAAATAACGTCGATTATGCGTTGATATGTTGAAATAACGTTGATTAAGAGTTGATTTCGTTTAATAAACGCTGATTAGGTATTGATGTTGAAACGACGTTACAATCAACGTTAATTCAAAGTCAAATAATTGGTAGGTCAAGTTATTCATTTATACTCACTTTGTTCTCCATGTTTTAGGCAATAACAAACTCAGTTCACCAGCGGGCAGACGAGAGGACGCGACACCGAATGGGTCAGGAACAAACTGAACTGCAGGCCGCCGAGGCTCTACAAGAAAATTACAACTCGGGTCATAGGCCTAAAATCGGTTCATACTAGGCCTATGGCATGGATCGTTCATACAAAACGTTTGATAGCTCCACGTGTCATTTTAAAATGGTACAACTATACGCTGACAACTTTCAGAACCACGTGTACGGTGGAACACGGCATTCAAACTTGAACTTTGAGAACCACGTGAACGGCGGAACACGTCATTCAAATTTGAACTCTGAGAACCACGTGCACGGCGGAACACGTCATCCAAACTTCGAACTTTGGAACCACTTGCACGGCGGAACACGTCATCCAAACTTCGAACTTTGAGAACCACGTGCGCGGCGGAACACGTCATCCAAACTTCGAACTTTGAGAACCACGTGTCCGGTGGAACACGTCATTCATTTTCAAATTAATTTTGGCTCATGAGCTGCCTCAAAATTTGTCTGTGATGAATATTAGATATCAGACGAATGCTAAATCAATATCATTCCTTATTTTTGCAAAATTAATTGCATTATTATAAATCACTATCATTGATGCTACAGCGTAGTACGGACAAGATTGCCTTTTACTCGTTTACCTCTATTCAACATTCAACACTATTCTTTATTATTACAGAAATTTTACATCCAATAATGTATTAATATTCAGCATAACTAACCTTATGCATTTCAGATCTCGTTTGAAACGAAACATTATCACACATTTTATTTACAATTTGATAAACTATTATAGGAGACGACATGAAATAAAGCTCAATTAATCTTATTCACAGTTCTTACCCCAACTTCTGTGCTCTAAAGTTATTCAAGTAAAGGCGACCACGTGCGAGGATCTGGCCAGCCTGACGGCGTCGAAATGGGTGGATAGCTAGAGGTCAGCATAGCCCAAGTTCACAGTGCGATTCGTATACCTTAACGCAGAGTAACACAGCCGGGAATCTTCACGGCTTTCGACACATAGCGCCCACCACAACAGCGCAGTTCAGTCACAGGCCGGAGTGCATACAGACCGGAGCACAACTGGCCGGAGCGCAACAGGCCCTACCGCAACAGCTACTCCTGACCTAACCTAACCCAACCTGCGCCGCCTGTTGCGGTAGGGCCTGTTGCGCTTCGGCCAGTTGGGCTCCGGCGCTGTGGAACAGTGGCTGTGTTGTGCAAAGCGGATTTACTGTTAGCCGAAGTTACCCACAGCTCATTGGTCTAAGGCTATGTGAAGATATTGCATGCTGATGGATGGCGTTGGGCCCAGGGCCTGTTTACGAGTCAATTTTGTTACCCACGGCTGCGCTCCCGTGGAAATGTTAGCAGTCACAAAACTCGCGATTGTTATTTAACTCAAACTAATCCGCAAGTTCGATCTTAGAAATTCTATTTCATTTTTAAAGTAGCCACTATTCATGCATGCGAGATACTATTATTACATTGAGATCTAAACTGAAGATATCATAATTTTTAATTAATGTGAGGATGAAATAATACATTCTGAAACATTCAGTACAACGTCACTCAAACATGTGACTTGGAGAACCACGTGGTAGATATAATACTTAATTCAAGAGTAACTATATATATTTGTTTGTATTCATGACAAGGTTTTTGGTTCATCGCTTCAGAAATTGAGGCGTGCTTAAGTTCGTTTCTTTTTATGTTTATGAAACGAACTTGAGAGGAGAATTCGAAGAACGACAGAGTTCTGTCTGATACCTATCGTGACAGCACGTGGATATTTTGAAAAAGAATCTTTTGAATTTAAATACGATACGAATGGACGTACAACACTATGGAAATGAACGTTAACTACGGCTTAAATTAAGCCTATAGAATGGACATAAACTACGGCTTGAATAAACGTAAACTACGGCTTGAAAAAGTGAAATAGGCTTGAATGGACGTAAACTACGGCTTAAAGGATCGTAAACTACGGCTTTAATGATCTTAAACGACGGCTTGGATGGACATAAATTAACTATAAAAACTACGGCCTTGTAATTTATTGTAAACTACAGCTTGGCCTACATTCGTGTAAAGCAAGTAGCTATGAGCCTGATGCAGTAGATCATGAGCCTGATTGAATTCACGACAGTGATAGACAATTATAATCGGTTTCAGAATCAAAGTTCAATTCTCTAATTATTGTATTGTATACTGATATATATTTTGTATTAACTGTGTCTTTACTATGTTTATTATGTATTCTGTAGGCGCACTGTATTTACTTGATCTGCACAACACCTATTGTGTTCCTGAATTTGTATTTTATATGATTCATTGTGAATTTGATCCTAAAATCTAGCTTCGTTTTTCCTCCACCCATCCTCACTCTTCACCCCTCTCTCCCCATCATCCCCCCTCCCGATGAATGTAATGCATTCCTACATCGCGGAAGCTCAAAACTTTGAGACGAATCCATGCCGTCCGCACGAGAAAGTGATCCGCGGTGACAGTACTCAGCCGTGACTGCACTGCACCATCCAAAACTGTGCCGTGACTGTACGGTGCCGTGACTGTACTAAGCCATTCCATACTCTGACGTGACTGTACTGGGTCATTCTATTCTATACCGTGACTATGCTAAGCCGTAACTTTACCTATGCCGTGACTGTGCCGTGAGAGGTAACGCTTTTGATAAACTTGACCACGAAGTTCTCTTCAGAAAGCTGAGGCAGCTCTTGGTATAAGGAGAGTTGTTGACGCAGATACAAAACTTTTTGCATAACATTTCTTAGATGTCATGTTTGAAGACTTAAAATCAAACGAGACGAGGACGTTTGGAAGTGCAGTACAAAGTTCTGCACATATATTAATTCTCTACCTCATCCACCGCGCAGACACTCATGTGCGACAAAGCCATGCATTTACATCGAAATTTACATCAGCTGACGACGCAAGAGTGCTGTCGGCTGGACGACCTGAAGTGACGACTGCGAGAGTTTGACGGAAAGCTTGCCCTAAATATACGACAGTGCTGAAGTGAATACTATGCATTCAACGGTACCAAGCAAGAATTATTAAAATACAGAGTTGTTAAATATGTTGGGATGAATCAATGCTACCCGGGTATCGGACGATACAGTAATTGAAATGTAAGTAGTTCGGATCTTTTGAATTACGATCAGTAAGGTCGGGTTAACACAATACTGCTGGGCACGTGCCAGGCATATGCCAGTCACGGTCCAGTCCTATATTCTTTAATGCATTTCTATAGAAACATTAACACCAGCCATGCAAGGCATCCGCCAGGCCCATGGTGTGAATGCTTCTATGGAAATACAGTAATGTATATATGAGTAATATGACGGGACCGTGACAGGCATATACCTGGCACATGCCTAGCAGTATGGTGTGTATCAGGCCTACAAGGGTGCATGTGACTAGCGTTTCGAACAGAACGCATCAAGAATCAACGAGATGCGGGAGCTGAGATATCTGAAACTACTTACTACTGCATGGAGTGGAAAAGTTAAAGCATTGTCGTCCAGTACACGCGAAAGTTGAAAACGAAACAGGCCCCGAACTTCGAGAACAAGGCCTTCATGAATGTGACCTATAACGTTGAGAGAATTGGAGACTGTGCAGCGTACCCACAATCAACGGCAGAGCAGCGGTCAGTCTCTGCGGCAGTGAAACTTTGCTGAGGCGCGACGAAGGTTCTTCAGTGCCTTGATGACGCCAAATCTGAGAGGATGCAAATTTTAGTTTGCTTTTGAAAGTAAACTAAAATTTAATATAAATAAAAATTTTATATAAATAAAAATTTAATATAAATAAAAATTTAATATAAATAAAAAAGACGATTGGATGCGTTAGTTAGAACGATCCCTGACTATCCATCGATGATCCCTGATCACTTCTCTGTGCAGAGCAGGAAGTACAGTAAAGCATATTGCTTGCTTGCACACGCGCAACTGAAGGCAGACTCGCGGTAGTTACGCTTGACTTCTCTTCGATACTTCGATGCTTCATTGTGACTGTGGTGTGACTGTGATGTGACTGTGATGTGACTGTGATGTGACTGTGATGTGACTGTGATGTGACTGTGATGTGACTGTGGTGTGACTGTGGTGTGACTGTGGTGTGACTGTGATGTGACTGTGATGTGACTGTGATGTGACTGTGGTGTGACTGTGATGTGA
>NW_025938859.1:909073-992259 GCF_000764305.2 Hyalella azteca | reverse complement strand
TGTGTTGTGACTGTATTAGGGACTGTGTTGTGACTGTATTAGGGACTGTGTTGTGACTGTATTAGGGACTGTGTTGTGACTGCATTAGGGACTGTGTTGTGACTGTATTAGGGACTGTGTTAGACTGTATTAGGGACTGTGTTTTGACTTGTGACTGAGCATCTCAACCATGAATGCACCACACAGCTCTACACAACGACGCACTGAGGCGTGTCAGGCGCAATGCTCAACTTAATTTCTTTCATTAGCATTCATTAAGTTTAATACATCGTCTAATTCATTTGTAATTTTAACCAAGCCTGCTTGACTGAGATCTGGTAGTTTAAGATATTTCATGTACGTTCACACTTCGAATTTATTCGTTACGTAATACTGTAGCGTGAGTTCTCGCAACACTTGAGATACGAAGATTTTCATTAATGTCATCACTAATAATTATCAAGTAACAATAAGTAGGAAATCAAGCTAACAGTTACGCATAAATCTGTTTTGATAGGGTGACAATTGCGACCTTTCCATGAGAATAATTTGATTGGATCTTCAGCGAAACTGCCGAACAATGAAACAAAAAAATTACTATCCTCGGTAGGAAATAATTGATATTCAAATTACCGCTTTTCCCCAGCTTCCCTCCTTGCAGGAAGTGCAAGCTGCGCCATACTTCCCTTGGGGACTTCCGCGTGAGTCCTTCACCTCCTCCCCTCACCCCTGCCACTCATCGCTACTTCCCCTCACCCCTGCCACTCATTGCTACTTCTCCTCACCCCTGCCACTCATTGCTACCTCCCCTTAGTCTTACCCCTGCCATTCATCGCTACTTTCCCTCACCCTTGCCACTCGTCGCTACTTCCCCTCACCCCTACCACTCATCGCTACCATACATTTCCCCTCTAATAAACATTTCTAAATCCGCGCGCCCATACAACATATAGCCTCTTCCACCCTCTTAAAAAAATTAAGACCCCTCGTTTCCACATCCCTCGCGTCAATCATCAACTCGGTTCATCCCCTCATCGGTCCCCCAACGCAACACCCAACCCTTCCCCCATGAACGTGTTCAATACTCAGGTGTGGAATAACAGGTCAACGGCTGGAGCTGTTCAATACGAACACTTGAGCAAACCGAACACTTGTGAGCGCCGAAGTGAAAGTTGAGTGCAATGACTTTTATTCTTACCAACATGAAAGTGAAAGAGAGCTGAGAATTCATTCCCTTATAACTTACGTACGTGCAATCAGAATAAGGCGAAAGAAAAAATTTTCCGTATTGCAAGAAACCGAAATTTCACGGCTATTTTCTCCATATTTTCTCGTGCGACAGCGAGTCATAATCATACAGGGTGGGATAAATTTCACAATTTCATAATTACTGGCACCGAATATGTAGAAACGACATCAGTGGAAGCAAAGGCAATTCACAATAAACGCAAAATGGATTCAGATGATCGGCGGAAGTAATGCATTTGTTTGGTGTTGCCAAGCACTGCAACGCGTTGAGACGATTCCCTGTCGTAAGGTAACAGCGACCTTGAGAGGAAGTCTGCAACAGTCAAGCGACATGGGCCATAAACGGATCCCCATAGCGAGTGAGCCATGGTTCAACCATGGAGTGAGCCACGGTATTACGGAGTAGGATTGCTGTAATTAGCCGATGGATTGAAAGATTATAAATTTCGCATTTGTCCCTTGTAAGATGAACCAAATTAGATTTAAGCATTCCGATTTCATTAGAGATAAAACTAAACAAAATTTCAACAGTCAATGCATTATGGTTTACTAATTCATCTGATCTGATATTGCTTGAGGTTAATCCTCATACATTACAACCTAGAGATTAAAATCATTACGTTAACAAATCATTTTATTTGCCAAGCCAAGACATGACGAACATTTTGTTGTGACAAGCCGTCACAACCAATAGGACGCAAAATGTTCTCCAACACTTCAAATCCACACGAAAAGCTGGTTAGACGCGGTACAAATTGGCAAGTTTAGTAGCAGCTTGCCTTCACCGTCTTAGGTTCTGAAATTTTAAAACGATATTCTCGATAAAAATTTGTTACCCAAATAACCTCAAATACTCAGCCATCAATTAACTTGGGTGAGCGAAAGAAGGCCGGCTGATCTCAAGTTTTTGGTAAATATATAGATTTTTTGATTACCTAGGTCAGACGATGATAACTTAATCTACCTGCGCCTGCAGGCAGATTAAAGAGTTTTTAATGGGGTGCAGCCGTAGGTCACATGTTTAACCCTTAACTAGCCCTGTACCCAACGATCCGACTCCTCATGCAATAACTTTTCTCAGCCACAGAATTGGAAGCCGCTGAATACGCTGGAACACCGTTATCCAGAACAGAGACACACTTCAGAAAAATAATAATGTCGTAGGACCTTTGCCAATGCTTCATCATACCCGCTCAAAAGCAGGCAGTTTTGCATCCGGTTGCACTTACTCTGGCCTAACCTACTCACGCTGTCCCGGCTCACAAACTTCTTGTAACCAATGACTGGCTCTACCAGCACACTTGAACCGCCTTTCTAACATTCTGCAGCCAATGATAATAGGTTAGGTCCACTCAGATTTGTTTCAAGTGGAGAAATTTTGCAGCTTGTTAAGGTTAGGCCAGAAGAGATTAGGCTAGAAGAGGTTTGGCCAGATGCAGTGTGGCCATGATTACCCTTAGCATTCTCAAGTGGTGGCGTTGGACACACGGAGCTATAGTTTTAAGCAATTAACTTCATAGGATGTTATGCCCTCTAGTGTTACCCACGGAAACGAATTTGAAGTGCGAAGTTGTGCCAGCCTGGCCTCCGGCATGAGCCCCGTTTTTATTTATCACAGCAGAAAGTTCCAAGTTATTCAATGAGGCACAACTCGCTGAAGAATAACGAGGAGTGTCCCCACGTTTCCCACATCTTGGAATTTAAAATCGAAAACTCATCATTTCCATCAGCTGAACTATTTTGTGGGCACATTCCTTCAAGATACGTTGAATATTTCAATAATTACTTTTCAAGCATCACGGTGTGTAGGGCAATTCCTTTATTAATGATCAGACACGCTGAATATTGAGTTAAACTGGAACTTAAGCGGAAATATACGGCACTAATGATTACAATAAATTAACCTGGATTATGCTTGCCTGGAGGACTTCGTTAAAGATTTATCTCAGCATCTCAATTTTCTTAGATTTATCGTCCGTCTCAAGATTTACCTCACACTGTATTCCAAGATCTCTCTTCACATTCATCAGAAATTTGTCGGGACGTTTGAACGGATAGACAAGATTGCGATAAGAAGAAAGTCGGTAATTGGAGCGGACAAAACATGACACGCTCAAAATTTATTCACAATTCCTGTACAGGACACTGAAGAATGACAACCCAATAACACGGTAAGATGTTGATGGAACTAAAATTAAGGAACGTTAAACACCATAAGGTCGAAAGAAGCTGGTCACCTATCAGCCAATACAATTCGATCGAAGCAAAGGAAATTAATTTATTAAATAAGCTATGCCGACAACATGCTGCTAATAAGTTCGAGATTATTCAGGAAATAATCGAGATTGAGGCTCGCAACTACTGAACTAATGGCGTCGGCCTAATTGCTAGGGTGCCACATTTTACGCTCAAGTTCAATCAAGAACCCAACCTGCATCAGCTGCAAGTACATCGGCAAAAGTTCATCCCAAGGTATCTCAGAAGTTTATCCTAAGGTATTCTCCGGTACCCCATTTTCAAGTGATGTATGGGATTCAGGAAGAGAAAATAATTTCAGTTTCATAGCTCTGCATCAAAGTTAATGGATTGCAACAATTCCAGTTTCCTGCAATAATTTTCAAGAACATCCCTACATCGCAACATTTCGTGACGTATCTCACCAAAATGCTCGTTAATAATGCCTCAGGACACATGAGCTCCTCACTGTCGGTGACAGTCCAATTTATCATGAATTTAAACAATGACTTGGTACACAGGTACAAATAAAGCAGCATCTTTCACCATCATCGCAGCCCACCAATTAGCTCAATAGATTATTAATGCTTCCATAGAGCTTAGACTAAACAGCATCACTCTCCTCCGCACACAATATGGCTTCTCCCTCGCTGCCTATAGCTGGATGGCTGGGCTCAGGCAATATGGCGAGTGCGGTGTGCCGTGCGAGGCTTGCGAGTTCGTTTCACCGACGCTTGGTGACCTTGTCTAGGTTGTTGTCGTATTCCTTGTCGTTCAGGTTCAGCATGAGCGTGTCGCCGTCCAGGTACACGCGGTTGCTCGAGGTAGAAAGCTGTTGATATAACATCCGCAATTAATTCATCAACTATCGACAACTTATTAGTATTTGTACAACCAAAATGTTTGCAGCGAGCAATCGATCTAAGAAGCTAGTACTAGGAGAGGCAAATTAACACAAAATTTATCCTAAGAAGACTAGCAACAAATAACAGCTCTAATACCCACCGTCTTGCCAATATTGCCAGCAGCTTTAATCTTGCGCAGCTTCAGGTAGCCTGGATTAATGCCGATGGCCTCTCCTAAGTAGATACTTGGTTAAGGAAAAAAATTACATCGTAGAACATTGTTGCTACATAAGATGAAAAACGTCTGCGGGATTTTACGACTCTTTTACAAATGAGTTTATCCCACCATATAAGAAAGCAAAAAAAACTGATAAAAGGAGGTATTCTAAGTGACTCAAGAAAATAAACAGGCAGAATTGAACGTTATTCAGAGAGAAAACTTAAAATATGAAAGAACACATAAATCCAGACATTTCTGTAATGAGGAATAAGAAATGCAGTTTGGCATAGCAAATAAAGGATATCATCTTAGCAGCTTCAGCCTCTCCCTCAGCTTGGACGATTCTCTGCTGGCGCTCCTGCATGGCGCGCTCTACCACGAACGACGCCCGCTGTGCCTCTTGCTGAGCTACCTGCGCACGCAACCAAAGTTAGTGCAACAAACGGTAATGTAACAATGGCATAATGAACCTATCACATTCATTACATTCCTTGGCATCAATAACGTATCACATCTATTAGCATGAAGAAGCTATCATTGCTCATACTATACTTGAACTTTTCACCACCAATACTTGAACTCAGTAGCGCCACACTAACCTGCTTGGACTCGACGGCGCTGGTGTACTCGCGGCCAAAGCTGAGTTCGGTGATGGACACGTCGTCCAGAATGATGTTGAAGTCCTCAGCTCGCTCGTGCAGGTCTCGTCTGATCATCAGTGATACCTGCACGGTACGGGCATGTGAAGTAGAGGACGCGCACACTTTTATTTTACTGATAAGTAAAAGATATAATAATAATAAAGAATGTCAGTTGGAATAAAGTTGCAAGCCCAACAAATATACTTATGCCATTAATTGAGCCCCCCAAAATATAATTTTATATACATTTAATTTGAAGCTACAGAAAATATGATAATTATCCATTTAATATCAAACACGCACAACCCAATGTAGCTTTGTAACAAGCATTCAGCTATAATTTGTGTCACAACTCACAATTAGATTTCAATGCACTCTCAGGGTTGGATGACAAGTGAGCAAAATCATTCAATGAGCAAAAAAAAAGTTGCACAGACACTGGTACGCAAAAAAAAACAATTCCAGGCTACAGAACAAGGTCTAAATAATAAGACCACAAAACAAGGTCTAAATAATGTGAGCACGGAACAAGGTCCAAATAATGAGACCATGGAAGAAGGTCTAAGTAATGAGAAAAAGTGCATTTCATTATCTTTTGTCGTTTTAAAAGGCGTCATAAAGCTTGTTTCAATTCCAACTGCCAGAAATGAACAGAACTTGCCTGCTGTCGCATGGTAATAAGCTGTGCAGCATTGAACTTTGCCACCACCGACTTGAGCACCTCATTGATGATGGAAGGCAGAACCTGGAAACAAAAATTTCATGGTATTGGCTAATGCCCAGCAACACAGAAGTGTGAACAACATAAAAGGGGAGAGGGATGTGGTATGTAGTCTACATTAAATAATACTCTAACTGTAAATGTACATATTCAAGTATCATGCGTTAGTTCCCAATCATATATTGCAAATTCGTTGGCAGACGAAATTAAATATGCATGCTCAGATACTTTAATGCCTGTCTAGTACCTTTTTTTGGTTAAGAACTAGAATTTATGTGAATAAAATTAATTCAATGGCTCTCACCTTCTCATCAAAGTCTTGGCCAAGGTTCTGGTGGATCTCTGGAAGCTTATCGCTGATCGGTCTGGACAAGACACGCAGGGAGATATTCACCATCTGCAGGTCCTTGCTACCTGTGGGAGAGCTGATCTTGCGGGGACGAGCCCTTGGAAACAAAGATGCTGATTGGTGACCATTTTTATGTATACAGATGCATTCATCCAAAAAATAGTTCAAATTTAATTAACTAGATCTAAAACCAACGAAATTCCACAAACATTCATATTTCAACATAGGACTATCAATAAAGGGAATCAGTTTTAATAACTAATTTTAGTAACTTGGGATATATGATAAATAAATAAACTAAAACATAGAATAATTAATCAAAAATTAAAGATTATACATATATAAAGATACAAGTTTTTTTTCCTTGCTGAAAATATTGAGCCTAGGATTATTAAGAAAAACATTAGGAACCAAGAAAACAAATATTCTTAAATGAAAAATTGAAAACACTCTAGGAAAAAATAATAAATTAACCACAGTCAGAAAAAGGTTATTTAGAAAGCTATCTTATATAAATGTTTCAGGGGGCAGTTGTAGTAAAATTACTACTACTGCCTATGAACATGAAACGAGTAAAAACATTTTCAAGCTGAAACATTTTTACAACTACTACATTAATTGTGTGAAAAAGCCATTAGAGGCTAACTACCATTAATACCAGAGGCCATTAATAAAGCACTAATTATGTAATCAAGGAAAAGTATGCCACATATATAAAAGTATGCCATGCATGGCAGGATTTCCAGTAAAATTCCTGCCTTCCTTCAGTAGAAATAAAATAATATTACCATATGTCACAGTGCACAGTAAATTTAATAGGAACTGCAAAAAAGCTTGCAATGTTGGGACCACAACACACAAGAGTTTTTTTTTTTGCCAATTTTTCAGAGGGGGTTTAGAAACAATGGTATTTTCTTAACATGAACACAAAAGGACTACCAGGACCTGATCTGTACATGGATGAATTTCATACAAACATCTCTTTGAGAGTGGTTAAGAGATGAAATTCAGCTAAATTATTCCAAATAAGCATTCTCAGATTACATCAACAGAACTTGACAATATCTTGAATTACCGTGAATGGATGGATAATTTCAGTTCTTAAATGACTGTCTAACCTGATATCATAGATGACTGGATACTGGAACCATGGAATTCTGAAATGAAGGCCTTCAGCATAAATATCCTTCTGCACTCCACCAATCCTGTTGAAAATGATTGCCCGATGACCACCATCAACTGCAAATCATACGAAACAATTAGTTTCAGAGCACAACTTTTCCTTAAATTAAAAAAACTTAAGAGAGTTAACTATAGTGAATTGCAATTATACCTGAGTTGTCCCTGGCACTTATATGTTGCCAGCCTCCAATACAATAACTCTAGTCTGAACAGAATAAAGCAGACTTCCTAGGAAGACTTGAGCAGCTATGAAATTTTAATTGGTAATAGAAAACAGAATTCTATTTTCACTATAGAATGTGTTTTGGGTGCATTGCCAACATTACTCTTTCAGGCCCAAGATGTCAGAGAATTCTAGAAAATTTGAAGCCATGAGAACCTCAGCCTCCAAGATTTTATACCAAATGTAAGCCCATTGCCAAAGATATTGATTAATTTGCAATATTTACACACACAGGGCATTTTTTGAACCATATTACTACTTATTTTTTAGTGACAAACTGCATGTTAAATGAAGCATAGACAGAAGTGGCAACTTGTGTGTCATTGATGGAAAAATAATTCTCAGAAATGGGAAGCAATCTCTGGAATGTTGGCTCATATATTCAATATTAATTCAACAGTGTTACTTGCTAGTGGCAAAAATATTTGCCATGTTGTCAAGATAAGTCAAGATTGAGGTCTTATAATGTTATCCAATTTACTATTCAATATACTTACATCCAATATCATCAAATAGTGCTACAATGAAAAATGAAAGCTTTCTAGTTGTTTTTTTACTAGCCTCCTAGTCTATTGAACTCTTGCTTGCAAGCTTTTTCTTCATTAGCAAGCAAAATTAGGACAAAACAGCTTTTCAAGCTTTCCATCTAACTTTGAATTGCACACATGTATAGTCACACATACAGTCACAAAAAATCTATCAAACAATTGCCATCAATCCATCATGTTGATTGGTATCTGGCAATCTATTAACCATATGATTTGTATCCCTCACTCTACTTGATTGTTATTTGCACTGAGTCAATATCAATATGGCCATTGGCCATATTGATATTGAATAAGAAATATGAATAAGTATTCATATTTTAAGCAATTAAATCAGAAGCAAAATGACAACAAGCATCTGCCACAATTCTAGCTCAGCATGTTTGGTGTAATGAATTAGGCCTCCTTTAGTTTACACAGGACCAGATGTAGAATGAATCTACTTTTTAAGGCTCTAAAGGCTCTAAGCTGGGATTTGAACTTTCCTGAAAATTGCAGATTCATTCCATGATGCCAGCTGAATAATTTCCTACCTATCATTTATTGAAGAGAAGTGGTCACACCAATGGCTTGAGAAAAAACTCCACAAAAGCTATTGTTGACAAACTGTATAATAAAACCAAAAGATTCCAAAGATTTGCTTAGGAGCTTAAATTTCAGGATTGGAATTTTCCTACTTGTTTCTGGAATCTCATTGCTCAAGCGTGACAAATTTTTAATACATTTGGAATCTTGTGGCCTGATCATGCACTTTTGTTAACAATTAAATAGGAGGTAATTCATCTGGTGGTAATCTCGCAATTCCAAAAATGGCAGAAAAGTGTTGGTTGGCGGTTGCAGCACTAAAGGTAGATGTTTTCTACGCTTGGGAGCCTTCAGATTTTAGTATTAAGTATGAGTTTACCAATATTATCTTGACCTATGTTATACTAACGGTATACTTGCATTTCATAATGGTAAAATAATAATGCAAAAGCATTAATAATTAAGAGCCAATTATTTTCAAAGCAACTGACAGTGGGTGAGTTTGATACAAAATAACAAAGAATTTGGATCAATTTCTATTGAATCTAACCTATTCTTTCAAATACCTAATTAATTGTCATTCTAAAAAGTAAAATGAAAAATGGCAAAATTTTTTCTATAATTGGTGACCAAAAAATGCTATGTAAACTTTAAACTTAAGGATAGCATTGAAAATTCAAGTAAAAAATATAAACTATAAAGCTTCACACTTTACTTATGAATTACTTTCATCATTTACCTGTGTAAAGAGACTGCGTAATTCCGTAAGCAGCGGCACCGGCAAGTGCCAATAATTTCACTCCCGTTCCTAAGCCTTTTGGGCCTTTCCCTAGTCGACCCAACAAATCACTCAATTTATCCGCCATTTCTGAGTAAATATGAGTTCAAGAAAACAATTATCGGCACAATATGTAATTTATAATATAACTGTCAATTTGTCTAATATTATTTAACGACAACAGTGATCTAAAGCTACTGTTGTCATGCGGCGTTGGGAAATTGCGGCGTTCTAAGGCCCCGAAACACACCGAATTAAATACCCTGAGAAGTAAAATAGATTACGCTAAAAATCAGCATATTGCTAATGCATGGAGTGGGTTATGGGTAGAATCAGAGACAGTAAGATATATGGTGACTTGAAATCGGATTCCTCTAAGTACAATATTTAGATCAAAGATCACATTTGAAGATTAACAAAAATCATTTATTTTTATTTAATTCAGCGGTTTCAGCGTTTATTAGGCCGTAGGCCCGTCGCCTATTCCTAACATTGCAGAATATCCACACCATGTTGCTATGGAACTCGCAACTCATTCGCAAAGAACTTGAACTTGCAACTCACTGCTTCAAATTGTATTTGCTTAACCGCCCGGCCTCCATGCTGATTCTGACCAGAAACTCGTGCACAGAGCTGGGATCGAACCCGCACCTCTCTGCTCCCATCTTGGTAATCTGAACTTTAACCACTGGGACACCCTGCTCATAAGGCCGCCCTGCCAACCCTGCCCTTATGAAAACAAATACAATTTTATATTTTGGTTTAGCTGGTGCTGGTGCCTGTTGCTATTTCAACTATTTGTTATCAGTTATGTTATGTTATGTAACGTATTCTAGTGAATCTTGGGGTACAATACAGCAGTTGTCCCCAGAGTGGGCGATATCGCCCCCTGGAGATGGTGGAAACATCTGGGGGGGGAGGCGAGAAGGGGGCAGTAGGGGGGCGGCGGTCCACGAAGTCGAAGTCAGAAGCTTGTACGTTTGTTTGACGATTTGTACACAACACATGCAGAACATGACTCCGACTCGAATACATTTTTACGAGCTAAAAATCACCGTTTGAAAGTTAGGAATTTATATTCAAAATTTCGTACGAATCTGTTCAGTAGTTTGGAACACATTCATTGTTCACTGCGAATTTCGGCCCGTATCGCCATATAATTCCCAAATGAAGGTGAAATTTTAAAAATTTTCACAAGCTAAACATCATCGTTAGGTTTCCAAATCATAATGAATACGTGTTCCAAGTTTTATCGAGCTGCGTTCATTTATTAGTGTGGGAGATATTCCTTGGTCACTGAATTTGGAGATTGGCCGTGAGACCGGCTGCGAGACCGGCCATGAGTGCGGCCGAAAATTCGTCTCAACCGCCTTGAATGTCTAGGGGGGAAAGGATGAGGTATTTGAATCGCTGTACGCTTTATATACCGTATATACGGTATCTAGTCGTGCAGACTAGATGGAAATTAGTCGTGCAGATTAGACGGAAACATAAAGAATGCAAAACAATTATCACTGCAAAGAAATATATTGGTTTAGTAAATGGGGTTCTATATGTGAAATACACATTTGTGTTTGACCTTTCTCTTTTAAAATTGCAGCATACTAAATATCAAGAAAGAGGCGTTTGTTTTTATATGTGTCTGTCGTGGGGGGGGGGCTACGGATTCACTGGGGAGCCACAGGGGGCGCCAGCCTGAAAAAGTTTGGGAACCACTGCAATACAGGATCCAACTGATTTCAATTCTCTTTTCCGGTGTGTTTGCAACGAATTTATTTCTGTTTGATCTGACTCCATAAAATCTCAGTAAATAATTGGGCAGTCGTCAATTATACCAAACGATTTGCATAAATTATTACATTTATTCACTTCAATTTTCTTAAGAACCCCGAAAGTTGACCATTTTTTAACATTAATATGATTTTGACATTTTCTTTCCACCGCAAAATTGTATTTTAAATCCCTAGAAGAGCTCCTGACTGTATATCGCCTTTAAAAACAAATTGGATACGAAAATTTAAAATTCACGACGAAATTATCGGACTAATAAAGTATCTAACGCAAAATAGGTTAAGCACCCTTATAAGTAAACACTATAATAACGAAGTATCCTGTGGGATCTCGCTATTCTGCCTTATTTTATAATTCATGACAAAATGAAATAATACATTTTCGAGACGTTCACTTTCACGAGATGGAGTACCTTCAAAGAGGGAAGAATCAAAGAAGCTTCCAGGTGTGAAATTAAACTCTACCGAATAAATGATGAACGTTGGACATGAGAGATATGTGTGGGTCATATGGGTGAGCAATTCCAATCACGTATATGTCTCATTGGCGCGTAAGTGTGGTCTACACTAGGCTTGAGTATTTTATTGAGTACTACGCCATTGACCCGTAGGAAGAATGTTCAAAAGTTACATAGGTTGTGTACTCCTGGGGAGACGCGAATTAAGTCACATAAGAACAAAGCAATAGAAGCATGTAATTAGCATTTAATTAAATGTGATCTTAATTTGGACGTGTTATCCTCATGACGACTTCATATTCTATGGCCCAGAAACTATGCGAACTTAACAGTGATTGCAATAATCAACCTCAAATCTACTTTGTGTCAGACGTGCAGTTACGAAAAAATGAAGCATATGATATGTTTGCACAGATTCGACATTATCAGCGTACATATGAATATACAATGGCACTAATTACATTTAAAAACTGGATATGGAAGCATTGACATTAATGGATAGCAAGATATCCATGGTTAGACAATAAGGAAAACCATCATTCCGCATTATAAAACCATACTCACTAACCCGTCGTTAAATTTCACCCAAATCCTAATTTAATTTTGACGATTAGTTGGTCTAGTAAATGCAACATTTCCCTGTCACTGAACCCATTCACAATCATTTCTGAGAATAATTAGAAGCACCTGGAAGTACAGGAAAATAGCAAATTCACCCTTTGAGGAGTTTTTTCAATTTTATGGTTTTTCTTCTCAACTGTAATAATCACTGATGCATGACATCTTAAGAGAAATTAATAATTTCGAAAACCATTGGCAAAAGCAAAATCTTGATGCATGGAATCGAAATCATATCCTGAGAAATATTTGTTTAGTAGATGTATAGACCATATCAGAGTTGCAGACATGGTCATGGCAATACATCAGACATGCAGACATGGTCTAGTCAATACATTAGAGTTGCAGACATGGTCATGGCAATACATCAGACATGCAGACATGGTCATGGCAATACATCAGACATGCAGACATGGTCATGGCAATACATCAGACATGCAGACATGGTCATGGCAGGTCTGAGGGTTTCTTGTAGACCACTCGGCCGGCACAGACCACCTGCTCGATGAGGGACGCATGCTCGCCCAGCTGGTAGATCAGATGCTCCCACCTGCCATTTAAGAGAAATATTTAGTAATTTAAATATTTTTAGATATAATCTCTCTTCTATCTTATATAAATCGTATTTATTATTCTGTTTGAATTGACGTATTTTTGATAAATTTTTAACACGGAAACTAATTAAAAACAATGAAAATTATTTGCATGTGGCGTCAGAAAGGAAATTAGCATGGATAATTCTACACTGCGACTCGTACATCTAGTAACTAGGCGCCTCGTAAAATTAATATACTTTTCTCTCCCTAGACGACTGCCTCTTATATCACGGCGCCTGTGCACACCTTATTGTCGCTACACGCATCCCTCACCTCGGCGCCCTCAGGACCATCAGGTCACCCACCACGCATCCCTCACCTCGGCGCCCTCAGGACCATCAGGTCACCCACCACGCATCCCTCACCTCGGCGCCCTCAGGACCATCAGGTCGCCCACCACGCATCCCTCACCTCGGCGCCCTCAGGACCATCAGGTCGCCCACCATGCCAGGCCGCAGGGCGCCGTGGGAGGTCGAGCGCCTCAGGGCGTGAGCGGCGTTGAGCGTCGCTGCCGTCAGGGCCTCCGCGGGCGACAGGCGCAGCAGCGCGCACGCGAGGTGCAGCACCGTTGGCTGCCGAGCAGGTCTCGTTCTTATTATTTGATCTCTTACTAACCCAATAATTATTATACACAGTTAAGCATGCTCATTTATATACGCAGGAACTAATTCTAATACTCGTTTATTGTATAGATAGATGCTTATTCTCTCTGCCAGCCCCACCATAGCAAGACAATAAGCGTTCGGGTTGAAGTCGGACCCGAGAGCGACGATGACGCCCTTGTCAATCATCTCCCTGGCAGGAGGAGCCTTGAGCCCCAGCAGGAGTTGCGTGGTAGGTAGCAGCACCGCCACCGTGCCCCCCGCCGCCAGGGCCGCTATTCCCTCCGGCGACACCTCCTCGCAGTGACTCACTGCTTCGGCGTGTATCTCCCCTGCCATCTGTCGGGCAGTGAAGCACAATCATCATGGCATGCTTCCAGTAGATGAACAAGAATGTGATATTCTCTGTAATAATTTCAGAGGAGAGGTAGACTCAAACGCTCATTACATTATTTTCTCATGCAGGGAAACAATCTGCATTATTATTATTTGCCACTTCGTATTAGTATATTGGTGGCATGATTACCTTAGCTCCGTCCAGGGGCGTGAGCTCGTCCACGTGAAGGTTGAGCTTGAGGCCGCTGCGCTGGGCGGCGTCGGCGATGGCGCGCGTCTGGGCGATGCTGTAGGCGCCCACCTCACAGAACACGTCCACGGCGTCCACTGACAGCTGAGTTATTAATTAATACTTTTTTAAATTGAGTTTTTATATGTATTATATATATATATATTATTAGCGTGAGTTATTAATTAATGAATAACTGTTTTGTTGCTTACATAGCGGGAAATTACACCCAAGGGCAATACCGATAAGCTCACTTTAATACACGCTAAGTACACGTAACGATCGATTTCTTGTCTGTGATTGGTGGGTTTAGCTCAAAAGGCCCTCATTGATTGGTTTTAAGAGCTATAAACTCGTACTTATTTTTAACAGAAAGGAAACTACAGAATGCATGCGCTTTCGAACGCTACCTGACTATACTAACACGTCGATTACCTCACCGAGCTCCTTGGCCGCCATCACCGCCGGCAGCTGCTCCTCTATCACCTGACGGGTAGCCTCGTCTGAGGCCATCAACCTGATAATAAATACACATGACTATTTAGTATTGTAAACATAGTTAGTAAACAGTTTAGTCGGTAGACGTGACCTCAGTCAGCGGAGAAGGGTACGCCGGAGTTTAGTAAAATTTCACGCTGTATTTCATATTCATTTCTTTGGGTATTCATGCCAGAGGTTATAGTAACCTATGAAGTTTAGTGCTTACAGCCATAGAGCCATGAGTCTATACGGCGACCGCATAACGATGTTCATGTTTAGTTTATCTTAACTGCATCCGGTCCAATCTACTTAGGCTTAACATGCTTACGTTGCCCCAACTAACCGCTCAAAACCAACCTGAGCAGACCCAGCCTAAGCTCATTGGCTACGTGACGACAGAGGTGGGGGCAAACAATCAGGCAGAAAATTTCATTGGCTGCAAGAAGGTTGATTGTCGGTGAGACTAGTAGAGGTTAGGCAGGAATGTGTGAGGCAGGATGCAGAACTGCCTGATTGTGTGCGAGCATTCTTATGCATTTGTTAGTGACTTGCGGCGCTATTAGCGTCAAGCTTTGCGTCACTGCTCTATCTTACGGTGTTCCAGCGTAGGATGCGGCTTCTAGATCTGTGGCTGGCTGTAGTTATGCTTGCTGAGGCTCGACGTGCGATTTGGAGCTTTACGAGTTACACTTTGGCACACGGCTACGCCCCTAAATGTTCATCATCTTTAATCAATGCTTCATGTTTTAATTTTCTGTAATAATCTTTGCGTTTCAATCAATTTCAACAGGTAAGTCCATGTATATATAGTGAGTCAAAATTTGTTTTTTTATCATTAACAGGTGTTAAATTCCGGTACATAATCTAATAACAATAGTGAGCCGATAACCGATTATCTTGCCGGGGCTATAAATTACATTCAGTTGACCATTCTAATGCATGTTCATCATTGGAAAAAATAAAACAAACAAAAATTAATTAATCTCATAAAATCTCGAACAATCCGTATCATTAGCCTCAGCTTCTGACGGGGGGATGGCGTGGGCCCCAAGGAACGTGGGGGAGATGGTGATGGGGGTAAAGGCGGCCGCCTGGTGCAGCAACCTCAGCAGCCGAACTTCCCCGTCAGCGTTGAGTGCATAGCCTGACTTGGCCTCCAGCAGCGTGGTACCTGCAACACCAACCATCAGGACGGCAGAGTGGTACCTGCAACACCAACCATCAGGACGGCAGAGTGGTACCTGCAACACTAACCATCAGGACGGCAGCGTTGTACCTGCAACACTAACCATCAGGACGGCAGCGTTGTACCTGCAACACTAACCATCAGGACGGCAGCGAGGTACCTGCAACACCAACCATCAGGACGGCAGAGTGGTACCTGCAACACTAACCATCAGTACCTGTAGCGTGGTACCTGCAACACTAACCATCAGTACCAGCAGCATGGTACCTGCAACACTAACCATCAGTACCAGCAGCGTGGTACCTGCAACACTAAACATCAGTACCAGCAGCATGACGCCAAAGACTCCAACCTGCAGTGTCAGGCCCCAGCTGTCAGCATGTGACCAGCACCCACCTGACGCCAGCATCCTGCGCAGGCGCTGCAGCAGCAGCGTCAGCAGCTCCTGGTCTGGTGTGTCCCTGGTGCGGTCTACCGTGTACTGGATGCCGCCCCCCGACGCCTGCACCTCCAGGTACGATGCCCCCGCTAGCTGCAGTACGCGTTACGCTTGACAAACTCAACTTTTCGATACAAAATTATACCTACAATAAATTTTCCAACTTACCCGTCAGTTCTCAAGGCAAGAAAAAAGCAGAGATAATATAATGCAGTAATATTGAAAGATACTGTATACAATCTATTTTCTACGGTTGAAACGAGTCAGTAATTTCAGGGTTCTTGAATTAAATTGCGTGAAAGCAACAAGGGGTACAAAGCTACGAAATTCAACGGGAACAAAGCAAGGGGAACTATCTACGAAATTAAAAATTTCAAATAATATCTAGACTGTGAAAATTGAAGGGTGCACTCATGTACTTTTTTCATGCAAAACTCCTTTTTTTTAGCGAAGCAAGAAGCATCAAGGCACTACAACCAACTTTCAGGATGAACTCGTGGACCCGGTCTCCCCCCCACACGGGGTGGGAGTGCGCGTCCACAAGACCGGGCAGGACGCAGCAGCCCGACGCGTCCAGTTTGTGGTCGAAGCTCCAGTGGCCGTAGCGCGCCGCGATGTCGTCGTCGGTGCTCACGTCTTCGATGATCCCATCCCTGCCGGTATATAGCGTGGGTATTAAAATGGATATTCACTTAACTGTTACTAGCTTAGAATGAAAGGAATATTTCTTTCGAGAAATGTTTAAAGTGATTATGTTTTGTATGCGTGCCTAGAGTAGTGGCATAAATTCAACCTTGTGGTAGATTTAGCATACGATTTTCTGTACAAAGGTATTAATTACGTAAGGCAAGTAGGCCTTTATGAGATCTGCTGGTCTACGAAAGTTGATGACCTCTTATACAGCGGTTATTTTAAGGATTAATGTTTCGCAATTTTGAAAACTGTCTCACACGTTTCTTATATACCTGACATAGAAACATCTAATAATTTATAGTTTTTTAGACAGTTCCATTTTACAGAGGAACATCTTAACATGATGTCTAGCCCCAGCAAAGACAGACAACGTTGAATCTGAGTCTCCATGTGAGCTCTGCAGGACGAGTCTCCTAAATGCATAAAGCAATTCTAATATAAAATTACTTTTCGAGCAAAAACCTAATTGAAATATGGCACGCACGCAGCACAGAGGCTTGGCACTCACGCGTTTATGACGACCGAACAACCGCCGGTGGCTGAAGACCTCAGCACGTGAAGGTCTCCCATGGCTGCGCCCTTCTTGAAGAGCTCACCCGGTGCCCCCACCGGCACCACCTCAAGGGCGCCGTGAACCAGCAATAGTCCATGCATTCTGTCGTGTTTTGTTTATCTTTCACAATATTTATTGCTTTACTATACGAAGGAGTTATTTAAGAATTGATGTCACTTATTTGCTTAATTCGCAAGTTAACTAAAAATTTAAGAGCAAAGAACAGTCCACAAAAATTCATATCTTTATAGAAAACGTTTCGGAGTCCAGCTCCATCGTCAGTTCCAGGGTCGCTGAGCATAAGGGCAGGAGTTGTAGGACAGGACAGTTGCTATCGCGCCCCCCTCATTCGGCTGTGCGCGCTCACGCCGAGCAGTGTGATGTGCCTGTTTCTGACAGTGACTTTAGAGTGTTAGCTTCCACCTCCGGTACTTCAGATTTGCGTATTTCAGAATCATTGTACATTTTTAAACTTAGGCCCAGTTTAAATTCAGCTGTTAGCTCCTATCCCCTTGAAATTGTGAATAGATAGGTTTTTTATGCCCTAGTACTTGTAAATTTAGGTTTTAATTGTGTTCTGTGCTTTCAATTGCATTAACTTGCAACTTTCTATGTAACTTCAAGATTCTATGAACTGACGATGGAGATGGACTCCGAAGTTTTCTATAATGATATGAATTTTTGTGGACTATTCTTTGCTTTTAAATTTCTAGTTAATTAAGGAGTTATTTGATAAGTAAAAAGATCACGATACTCATTGATATATCAAATTCTCTTGCCAATGATTTAACTCAAGCAACAAAAGGCATTTACTACATTGGATTGTAATCATAGTTACCGATATTGTTTACAATTTCATGTTTTGACTCAATAATGTGTAACTTTCAGATCACGAATTCCTGACGTAATGCTAGATTAAAATAATTTTACTCTTCGACACTTTATTATTTATAGAGATGTCAGCTTTGTTAAGCTATGCTGGTCTGTCGTCAGTTCTTAATCGTGCGGCCACCTGACCAAAATTTGCACTGCTTGTAGCGGGTTTCGAATCACCAACTCGCGGCTCCAATTTTGATCTTAGCCGCTCGGCCTTCCCGAACTTCACATAATTAATTACCTATAATCAATGTTGCTATTATGAATCAAATATCACAATGGTGAGGATGCAGAAAAAGCTTGGGTAATATGAGGTAGCATTTTATGCACCAGAAATTCGAAGGGAATTGGTATTTTAATACTTATTGCCTGATCTCAAGAAAAAAAATCCGTTGAAGGGTACGGCCAGGGTGTGTGTACAAATGAGTAAAACTGTTTACATCCGTCGTATATTTCCACATTCGGTTTTTTAAGACGTTCTCCGATTCGTGTAGGTCGGAAAACAAAACTTTCACTTCTGGACAGATTGCGCTAAAACTTCCGACCAGACGCATCGCGAAATTTCCGCTTTTCTAATTTTTTTATTCCAACTTCATCTGAAAGTTGAACATTAGCAGTTTACTGACTATTGGTTAGAAGCCGAAAAAGTTTCTATGGACCTGCATGTAACCCGAAATTTAATTTTCAATAAATTTATGAATATGTCTGCAGTTCGTGCCAATGTTTGGTCCCAGAAATCGGATGGATAACTGGCCTCGAGAAGGCCCCAGTTCTGCGGTCCAAATGAATGCATTTGTCTAATTATGATAAAACATTTGACCCAAGATTCAATTCTTTGTCGAATGTTCTACAATTATAACATTGTTGAAAGTTTTACAATTATATGAAGTTTTTTCACAATTATAAACGATGCATTAACCGAATAGAAAACTTTGAACATTGGTTGCTCTAAATGCAAGAATTACTTGTGCGCAGTTAAGAAATCTTCTGAGCATTCAGTAACAACCTGCACAAGCGGCCACTTCTCGCACGACACTGAACCAGGACAGCTCCTTTCATTTCTTTTGTTATTGTAATTTTATTATCAGACGTGAATAAATATTGAGGACTTGTAGATCCTGCAGATACGGAAGGGGAGCATCAGGTTTCAGTTAAAGGTTATGGGTGAAACGTCTGTGAATATATACAAGCTTAACGAGGGCTGAGCTATGGGATAACTTTATTCGGCTTGTCTGATATTGTGTCCACCTGAATGGACGAATGCATTCAAACTTAAAAGAGAATTATAATGGAGAAATGCGCCTGCAGTTTATTGTAAGTAAGTAAAAGTAATGCATTTGCCCCAAGCTAACTATCCATGATGAAGTCAACATTCGAACGGCATTCATTCATTCAAAAATATTATAAAATAACAACAAATTTTCAAATCGTGTTAGAACGAACGATTAGTTGCAGAAAAAAAGTTTTGTTCTGCCACCAGATAGCGCTTAATATTTTCGATGACGAGATAGAAAAATATATCATCACAAAAATGAATTGGTCACATTATCCAAATGGTGACACTTTTTGCATGTAGCACTGATACGGCCTATTGCCGGGCAAATCAGGGCCAAGATGTTCTTCACAAGGGCAAAGAGTTCATCGCTATTTAATTAGACAAAGTCTCTTAATTTTTCTGACTGTACGTAAGGAAGGAAATCGACCTAACTGTACCCAAGAGAGGCTGCCGCCTTATCTTCTCTTCCGTGTTAACAAGCCCAAGTTGTCACAGGCTGAATTAAACAGCAACTGATGGGACGAAATATCGAGAGTAACATGTAGCAGGATCTTCAACTTGTTCTGAATGCCGAAGCTAGAATGCTGAATGGTCTCGTTAATGATTTTATCATTGAATCTATTCCAAACATTTTGTTTCATTCATTCGCAGAAGAGTGAAATCTTATTGTTATGGTTCTAAAAAAAGATTCATTGTACAAATGTTATTTGTCTTCAGAAATATCATCTTTGATTTTGAAATGTACAGTTCGTGAGTCTTTTTGTGCATATGAGGTGAATATATGAATTAAAATTTTAATATGATTAAGCAGAATCTGTTCCTTAATGCAAGTGTTTTTGAAGGCCAGTGAGTTAATTTCATCAAAAGATTTATAATTTGGTTTTATATTTTGCGAATCGCACATATCATGGACAGCCGAGGCAACAACAAACTAGGCGGCTTAAACCACATCAACCCAGAATTATCTATAGACGAAATAATCACATAACTCAGGGCCTTATATCTTGGCCACGTAATACAATCGAATTTATTGAATAAAATCCTTATGCCTGGTATATTCGGTAGGAAGAGCAGGCAAGACTCTCATAAAGCACGTATTGTTGACTCTATCAAAGACAAAGCAAATATTAGACTGTAGCAAGATTAGCCGAGATAGGTACAGTATCGGACTGTGTGGAGAAAGCTAGCCCATAGAATTACAAGAATTCGTGCACAAAAAATTTACGAAATCATCACCCTCAATCTAAAATTAATTTAAAGTTCTGACAAATTCGGTTGTTCCTAAACTGTTAATTGGATATTCATCCTAGAGATGATGAGGGCTCTAGCTCCCACCTGCAGCATCGGGGCAACGCAAGATGATGCTGTGATGGTCTCGTGAGCCTCAAGTGGTTCATAGATCATCCGGCATGTAGGTGGCAAGTGAGACAGGGGCTCAAGGTAGTTGCTGGTAAACTTATTTAGTTTAAGTTTTGAAGAAGGCCACGAACTCCTTTATTGTCATTGAGAAGCTCGTTAATGGAAGTCTGCACCAGTATCGTCGTGCGATGCCAGGATGTATCAAAACGCTGTAGTCGAGTCTCTTATCAGCATGGATGAGTCCCGCTATAAATTCCTAAATTATGGGATGGTTCACGCCTTTGAAATTATTTTCGAGTACGTCTACATACTACCTTATGTATTGTGTCAATAATACCCAATACTTGCACATATGTTGATCTAATAACAAATATTTTCATTTCGAGTGTTACTGGAATTTTTTTTATATGACAATGAAAAATGTTTATTCAAAGCGTCATACAAATATATTAAATGTTCCACTGGGAACATATTCTACGCACTTCCAAATGAAATTAAACGATTGTAGAAAAAGAATAAGAAATTTTTATATACTTTTTAATTTTAAATAAAACTTGCAGTGAAAAGTCAAAATTCGACATAATCATTGTTTTAAAATAATCCCTGAAAGAGAGTTATCTCATGAACAACCGATTTCGATTAGTTTTGGCCATGTCAACAATCAGCGATGTAAGATGCGTTGTGGATGCAGAAAAAGTTGACAATATGTCGTTTGAAGAGCTACGAAGACGAGCTCGTCTGCTAGAAGGCGATATTGATGCTAAACTAGTTGTATTTAGTAAATTAGCCTCCACTTATGGCTCACAATCTAGTTCTTCATCTGCCGATACTACACCTCTGTTGACTTCTGACGATCAGTAAGACAAATAATAATTAGCATAGATTGAATTTGCTTTGGACCAAATATTCTGATTTTTGAAGAAAGTGATATGTTACCAATAAAATATGCTGTTGAAAATATTTTTTATTGGTTTTTCTGTGATTTCTCCTCATTTGTAAGCAGTGAAAAGAAGAGGTGAAGAGGCTCCAGGGCTGGAAAAGTCCTACTTAGCTATTTGAGTTATTTCTGAAATATTTGGCTCTAATATCATTTAATATCAGTTGGCATGAAACCTCGCAGCTCTAAACCTCTAATGTCATGTATTTTTGTTTGATTGAACAAACTGCGGTTTGCAATTTTGCAAAAATGTCGATTAACTCATTCATAAAATTTTCAACTTCACTTCCACAACTTCCTGCAGTACTTCAATGCTCCTGCCAAAATATCCTGCAGAATGTAATAAAAGCAAGTCAATGATTTCAAATGTCCAATTTATATACTGCTTTAATCTAAGTGAACTTAGCCACTTGGCCTCCCCCAGTTTATATAACTGCATAATGTCATAAAATTTATCAATAAATTATTTAATTGGTTAAATTGTCTCTGAGACAAAGATGTCTCTTAACCCTTCAAAAACCAGCTACCTTGCAAGTGCTAAATACTACATTGCAATGATTGCATCCATGATCCATACTACTTTACTGAAATTAATTTATTGAAAAAACTTAACAGGTTACAAAAACCTCCAAGACTCCAGTCCAAGTAGCAAAGTAGGCACAGCAAAGACTAGAATTAAAGCCAATATATTTGCTCACTTGGACAGTTGGACTGGATGAATGAGCTTCAAATCATCAAATGTAAAAAGAATTGCCTTTATGGAAGGCAACAGATGTGTAAAGCTAGACATTAAAGAGTTGAAGTGTGCCTCTGTGCAATGTGATTTTGAATGCCATTCTCTATAGTCAAGTGATCATTGTAGTGTAATCAAGTGCTGTAAAAAATTTTCTTCATTCCTATTGTTATTGTGGAATAACAATAGTTATTATTTTGATTTGAGGTACCTACCTGAATATAATTTTAGTAATTTCTTGTTGGTAGCATCTTATTCATGATTGACTAAGTTTCCTAATAACTTATTGCAGGTATGAGATACTTAGTGGGGAACTGAGTCAGCTCCTCTCTGCTCTTGCTGACATCAATGAACGGCTGAGTGTTGGCTCTTATGGCTCTGCTGTGGCTCACCTGCACACAGTTCAGCGGCACAGGGACATACTCCAGGTGCTGTGGCAGAGTCAGCAAACTATCCATATTGCTGTTGACCTGATGAAATAACCTCTCTTTTACTGGCAGTAATTCGGAAAGACTAGTATGTATCTGGAGTTTCTGCTACCATAAGAAGAAGGCCTTATTGCAGTCTACAAAGCTTTTTGACGAGAAATTTTTTTTACAAGGATTGGTTATTGTATTAGTGTTTAAAAGGGCACTGCATTTTGGTAATACTAATGAGTAATTATAGATGAATGCATTGATTTATTTTGAGCAGCGATTAATGAAAATCATTATAAGCATTAGCAATCAAGTACTGGATCATTCTATTTTCTATAGGTCAGTTAAATCAAGCTTTCATATCACACAGTACTTATCTGATGCATTTTAAAACATCATGAATACTTTATTTTCCTCCTCTAATTGAAGATTGTATGGTTGTATTCTTGACTGGAATGCAAATGCTTTCTGTTTGCAAGCCAAACTTGTACTGTGGCAATGAACAAATAAGATTCAGTAGCAAAGCTTTTTAACAGTTCACAGAATTAGTGTCAATGCATTGCTGCACTTGTAAAAATGTGTAACCTCCCACTAAAATTTGTCACTTCCTTAAGGGGAGCTTCTGGGGTTCAATTTATATTGGTTATTTACAGACGGATCGATTCAAAATTTGGTACATGTATGTAAAACAGAATTCTAAGACTTTTTTATTTGTGTGAATTTTTCGAAAAAAATGAAAGAAAACGTGAAATTCATAGAAAACGGCCAAAAATGGGGTACTTTAGAAGAAATCTCCTCCTAGGATTTTCAAGCTATAACATCGAAACACATATCATTCGATGCGAAAAGACCATATCTAAAAAAGTGTGTATGCATTTTTTGAAATTCTCATTTTTGTGGGTGTGGGAGCATTTTTTGTAAAGTTTTTGGAACCTTTTCGATTTTACCCTCCGCCCCCCCCCTTTTGCAGAATAAAATCTAAACTATAACAAAATTAGAAAAATGCATACACACTTTTGTTTATTTTTTTTCCAAATTGAATGGTGTTTGTCTCATTGATGTAGCTTCAAAACTCTAGGAGGAGATAGGTTTGCAGATACAATAAGTTAAATTTCCAGTAGGGCCTGACAAAGTTGTGCGCGCCTCATAAAAGACATTCAAGGGTGCAAGGTTGCAAGACTACCTACACTATATTGGAGCTCAATTTCTGTCAAGGATGGTGCAAACGACGGCACGAGAACCATCCCATATGACTGCAGGCGGATAACTGAAGCACAGCGTGTTCAGACTAGCTATTTAAGTGTGCTACCGGTAATTTAGGCCTATATTAAATGTTAAGGAACTCCACCACCCCTAACCCTTTCGCGATCTGTCGTGAACGCATAAATCAACGTACAGAGATGGTTTTGGTACCGTTAGGTGCGTCAGAATGTAAGCTTTAAGATGAGTAGTATAAAAACCAAAAAAGTCAAAATTTCCGATTTTGACCCAGACGCTCTCCTTAATGAAGGAAAAGACAGCCCTGCTGGCCAATTGACTCAAATCACGTTTTATAGCACAGTACTGCAAAGATTGTTAACTATAAAAGCTAAACTGGTTTTTTGGATCTGTTTTCTTAGCCTCAATTTCACATTGAGCTGAATTTAACATATTTTTAATATGGTCAATACTAATCAATATAAAAAATAAATCGTTTGACAACATAGTTCATGACTCAAAAATGTGCAAAAAGCTGTTAATTTTTAAATGAGAACTGCCAGTTTATTCATTAGCCACAAAACTTACAATGATATTGTGCAATATTTAAATAGCTAGCTTAATTTTAATGGCTTGGTAAATCATTTACTAGGGATAGAGCCTACCAACTAACCCAAAAATTGAATAAAAAAGTGTCAAGCTATAAACTAATTTTGATAATATTATAAGATCAATTTTGTGTAAGTAAGGTCACTGTCAGAGAATGAGTGTGCATTGTGAGGAGTGAGCTCTATAGTACCAAATTCCTGTTGCAGGATTACCGCAACGAGTTCCAGCGGACTAGCAGCACGATTAGGACCCGGCGTGAGCGTGACCAGCTCTTGAGCTCAGGAGGGGCTCGCAAGAATGGTTCCCTTGCAGGGCTCTCACGCCGTGACTTGTACCTCAAGGAAAACGAGCACCTGAGCAACTCGGAGCGCATGGTGGACGAGCAGATCTCCATTGCTGTCGAGACAAGAGACCACATGAAAAACCAGCGTGAAGCTTTCAAGCTCATACAGACCAAAGTCAATGATTTATCCAACAGGTTCCCTATGTTGAACACGCTCATGTCCAAGATCAACTTGAGAAAACGACGTGACAGCATCATTTTAGGACTGGTTATTGGCCTGTGCTTGACTTTCATGCTCTGGTGGATGTTCTTTTGAGCTTCTTTATATGCCTTCATTCTTATCTGTTAAGCACAGTACTTGGTAATGTGATATGACACGCTGTGTATTGCATGGTCTGCAATTAGCTTTACTTTTAAGAAGTTTGAGTTACTTAATTCAGAGTTTTGATACGTTATATGTCCATGAAAATTTAAAGGTTAGGCCAAAGTTAAATTATGTCATTTGCATTATTTTTTTAGAATTTGTTGTGCGTACCTAATTCTTTTGCAATATTCTTGTTGTTATATTTGAAATTCGGTTGCGTAGGATCAAACTTGATATCTTACATGACCCGCCTCCTGCATCTTTGCTTATTTATATAGTGCAGCAACTATTGCATCACTTGGTAACTCGATTAGTCAATAGCATTAAATTGAATTTTGTTCCTTCCCTTTTGTGAAGTGTGGTAGTAATATCCTATTCAAATATTCATATTTCCATGGGAAACAAATTGCTAAATTTGTTAATTTAGGTACCTAAGTCACTTAAAATGAACCTTGCAATTTTGCATATTATTATCGGCGGAAATGAAAAATGTAAATCATGTTGGCTTAGGCCAATGCATAAATTATCTTGTTAATTTTCATCTTCTTGTTCGTAATACTTTCTTTATCTTGTCTGAATGTGGCCACTCGCTGCCGTTGTTTTAACTTTTGACTAATTCACTTACTATTGTCTATTTTATTCATATCTGAAAGCCTGGTAATACGAGTTATCTTCTATAGACGTAGGGTTAAATGTGCTTGCATGCAATTACCAGTGAAATTTGCCCTTGCCATGTAAGGAATTTGGCCTGGCTTGCTTGCCAATTTTTCGTTAATATATATGTTACTGAATTTTACGCTTAGTATTTGAGAGAAATTATATATATAAATATGAATTGATCGTCTACTGATGGACTTTTAAATCACAGACATCTGCTCTTAGTCGACTGTACACTTGCCTTGTCGTGAATGACGTTCTGCTGAGGCCAGGAAATAGAATTAATTTTATTTCACGGCCTGTACAGCTGGCAGCTTCCAAGCAACGGCTGTATCTCGTTACTTTGGAAGTATGAACAGTACTTCCGACTGTATGTCGTTACAACGACTGTATGTCGTTACAACGACTGTATGTCGTTACAACGACTGTATATCGTTACAATGGCTGTATGTCGTTGACATCACATGTTGATGGCACTACATGTACGCCACGACGCACATTCTGGGACTAATAGTTTTAGTGTGACAGGAGGGTGCGACGTTACACTCTTACAACAGTGATGTCATATGGTGTCAGTGAGGTCATATGTTGATGACGCCGCATTTTGATGATGTTAACGGATGACGACACGGAATAGAGCTTTATTGCCTGTGGTGTATTTGGCCTGAGCGCTACTGGGGAGTGTGGGTGAATATCTACCGAGTATTTTTACAATAAACTTTTACTTAATTGCCACTTATTGCCTCTCGTGCTTCTGCGAGTCGTACCAGCCCCCGCCTCTGCTGCAGCGATCCTTCAATTTCCCGCCACTCAATCCATGGGATATAACTTGCATGTTTCCTCACAATAATTGGATCACGTCCTCTAAACTTTTATTTCATGATCGTTATTACTTCATGGATAATCTACATGAATATAAAAGCTTTGAATCTCCTCACTTAACTTGGTCATCGCAGTTATAACTTGAATATTTATTTTATTTTTTTCTGCTGTTTAACACAAGTCACTTTTAGTAATTTGAAATTTAACTTTTCTCTCGCGCGTACTTGTCATTGCAGATGTTGTTCATCCCTCTCACCCGATAGTTGAAAGTTATTTACGATTTCATCCAGCGTACAGCCAATGATTGGAGGTAATTAACTCCTTCAGTGTCTTTCTCAAGGCGGCACTCGTGGCCATCGCACGCTGTAGTTTCGACGCCACCTCGACTCAGATTCTCGACGTAAGATCCCATATCTTCTTTGATGATCGAGTATTGAAAATGAAGTGACGTAGATTAGTTGGCTTAGTACGGAAGAATAGAGGGGCGTGATCATGTCGATAGAGTTTACTCAACTGGCATGAACAAAGTAAACACAAACCCATGTTTGTGAAGCTGATCCCGCAGGGAGGCGGACATGCCGCCAGGGGATGCTGAACGCTCCCCCGGGTTCCCCAGTGTAAATTTATAACATTTTATGCCTGTAGTTGCAGTGTCCACAACAAGAGTCCATGGAACAATACTTTGGGTAGCTGCTTGGGTCTTTTGGCCTTTCGATGGCTACTTTGTATGTTTGTTCATCTCGTCGCGACGGCAATTTTTCCATTGGCTATTGTAGTGCTGGTAGCTATTTGGCCGTTTGTTTGTCTCGTCCTGGTGGTCATTTGTCCCGTTTGTTTGTCTCGTCCTGGTGGCCATTTTTGCCCATTTGTTTGTCTCGTCCTGGTGGCCATTTTGGCCCGTTTGTTTGTCTCGTCCTGGTGGCCATTTTGGCCCGTTTGTTTGTCTCGTCCTGGTGGTCATTTGTCCCGTTTGTTTGTCTCGTCCTGGTGGTCATTTGGCCCGTTTGTCTGTCTCGTCCTGGTGACCATTTTAGCCCGTTTGTTTGTCTCGTCCTTGTGGCCATTTTGGTCCGTTTGTTTGTCTCGTCCTGGTGGCTATTTGGCCCGTTTGTATGTGTCGTCCTGGTGGTCATTTGGCCCGTTTGTATGTCTCGTCCTGGTGGCCATTTTGGCCCGTTTGTTTGTCTCGTCCTGGTGGCCATTTTGCCCGTTTGTTTGTTTCGTCCTGGTGGCCATTTTGCCCGTTTGTTTGTTTCGTCCTGGTGGTCATTTGGCCCGTTTGTTTGTCTCGTCCTGGTGGCCATTTTGGCCCGTTTGTTTGTCTCGTCCTGGTGGCCATTTTGCCCCTTTGTTTGTTTCGTCCTGGTGGTCATTTGGCCCGTTTGTTCGTCTCGTCTCGATCTTCACTTGGTCCATCTGCACATCTCGTCTAATGTAAACATTCATAATCGTGATAACGATGCCTAAGTTGATATTTGTTCTGGTAAGTTCAATGTCCAAATAGTTTAAAAAAAAGAACATATTTTTAGGTGACTCATCGTGAGCTATCGTCGACCTCAACGGTTCATTCATTATTAATAACTTGTGTGCCATGTCCAAATGGCACTATGATTGTATGCCTCCTGAACGTATGCTTATAAGATGGGTTCGATTTTGCACAGACGTATTTATTTCCCCAAACAATTGTGTATGTTCATTTTGTTACACTGGACAGGGAATGTTTGCATAGTTCACAATTAATATTCTGTAAACCTGATATTTAAGCTGTATGCAAATCAGGCTTAATAAGTGATTAGTTAACAGGGGATGATATTAAACCTTTCTCGATTACACTCTCCTGTTTAAAGTATAATATTCATAATTAGAAGAGTTAGCAACACAAGCATAAGTTGAAGATGACGACGCTGCCGGTGGAGCTGACGAAGGACAAAGCAGAGCCTGTGATGGACGAGGATCCTCCTGACGCAGGCGACGAGGACGACGAGGACATGGAGGAGGGAGAAGAGGACGACGAAGAAGAAGAGGAGGGAGACGACTCTGTCACGCATGGAAGACGATCAGGTGACATTCTCAGTGCTGTGCACTTCAATTAATGTTACTTGTTATTAATGTCAAGAATTTTGCGTATTTCTTATTGCACTGAACATTTGCGTAACTCGCAAGCTGTTATTATAAAAGCATACAATAAATGTTGTATAAAGTTATGTTGCATTCTAGTGTGAACATTTTTTTAGACTAAATTAAATTTTATAAATAAATTGAGGTTAATAAATTATATATATTTTTTCAAATAAAATTGTAGGATTCGCATAAAGTGAGATTTATAGATTCAAATTAGAAACTTTTTTTTCTTTCAGTGCCGAGCATGACTACATTTATGAATGCATATCATGCCTGAGTTAAATTACAGGTCGCACATAGAAAATTAGCTAAAATCCTCAGCATGAAAGTGATGAAATTTTATAATGTTTTTGTCCAGGGCGGGGCCTGACCCTCATGACGCTCCTGAAGGAGAAGGTGCTGCAGCCTGGCCAGGGCAATATGACCATCAATTACCTCGTGAGTTATTACCTACAATGGTTCAGTTGTTCAGCTCTAGTGCTGACATACTCGTTAATTATCTTGTAACTGCCAACATTCATAATTAATTAATGAAACCAACATAGATATTCACTACCTCACTACCGCCAATACATAGATAGCTTATCTTGTTAATGCAAACATATTAAGTGATTATTAAAAGTAATTTAAAGTAATATTGTAATGCTAATGTTCCCTCGTGTCTATCAAGAGCAACCCTCTTATTCCCTCATGTCTGGCCATGGCGACCCTATAATTCCCTCATGTCTGGACATAATTCCCTCATGTCTGGCCATGGCGACCCTATAATTCCCTCATGTCTGGACATAATTCCCTCATGTCTGGACATAATTCCCTCATGTCTGGACATAATTCCTCCATGGGTGAGCAGGGCAACAAGTTCAAGGGAGACCTGCTGGTGGACGGACGCATCAGGTCGCAGGAGACAGGCAAGGTGTTCGGCACGCCCAGCGCCTGGGCCATCTACTGCAAGCAGATCGTCAACCCCAACAAGAAGAGTGGATGTGGCTGGGCCTCCGTGAGTCTCTAACACATTCACTTGCAATTCAAAACTTAGATATTCAAATATTTTTATCCTTTAATACGCATCAACATATTTACCAGTCCTGGAAAACTTTTTCACTCATAAAAACCACTTAATACTACCAAATTATCTACTATTAATATGAAACTTGGTCCTTGCATGAAATATTTTAATTCTTTAATGACTATCAACTTGTTTTGTTCTGTGTCTGTGAGCTTTTTGTTCTTGCAAATTAAATTAATAGAAATTCTATGTGTGCATTGTGAAGTATTCTATTCAATATCACTTGTCTTAAAATCGTTATTATTTTTGTCAACACTCACAACATTATCATCATATAGATGGCGGTGCCCGTAGGAGCATTTGCTTCATGCTTTTGTTTCTCTTTCACGCTCTACGGTGCCTTACAATACGCCTTGTGCTTTCACTCATTCACTGTGAACACATGGCGTATCGTACCTACTTTATTGTTACACTGATCTCAAGTTCGTAAATTGTTAAACTTCTAATAACATGATTTATTTTAAAACGGCACTAATATATATGACTCGAATATTACTTTCTGTATTTGACGAAATGTTACTATTTTATTATCTGATGCCTGACCTAAAATTATGACGGAATCGTGCAGGTGAAATACCGCGGCAAGAAGCTCGACGAGTACAAGAACAACTGGAACCGACAGAAGAGGCTCGAGTACGAGAGAGAAGGCGACGACATGGGTGAGCTTCTTTATTTGTAAATAATCAGACTGATTCAATGCTGAAGATTTAGTATCGGAAGAAAAAAAATGCATTTGCAAAGTTTGAAAAATGGCAAATTTTATACTATTACTTAGTTGTCATATTTATTAATATGTATAAACCTGTATTAATTTTATAGTTTACAATCACATGGAGTGCAGATATCAATGCAGAATTGACTTTTTAAGACTGCGTTATGCAGCCCCGACATCATTGCTTCTTCGTTTGATTTATGGTATTGCTGATACCTTAATGATAATAATAGTATCTTTTTATTTTTTGTCGCATTTAAGTTTTTCCAGCTTAAATCGTGTGTCCTTTTTTGCATATAAAAATAATATTGTAAAATAATATTCCAAATATATATCGCGAACCATTAAATATCAAAGAGGTAGTTCGTTAATTGTGGTAGCTATTTGCCGATAGTGATGACCTTAAAAAAGACTAGCACTGCAATAATAGAATACTGGAATCATGAGTACTGCACTCACAGCTACTGTAGATTATTATTGAATATTAATTATTACCGATTTGATTATCAGTATTGATTATAACCGAATACTAATTATGACTGATTTAATTATCAGTATTGATTATAAAAGAATATTAATTATGACTGATTTAATTATCAGTATTGATTATTACTTAATATTTAATTATTAGTATTGATTATTACCAAGTATTTAAAGCGCTGGTGTGCAGAGTGTGGTGGCAGCGCTGCAGTTGGGGGAGACGTCGCTGGCATGGAGGTGGACGACGGAGGCTCAGGCAGCGACAGCGACGGTGACCACCACGACCACGAGATCATTGAGTTCGACATGCTCCACACCAGGCAGTCAGGGTCTCTTGCTTGCTACTTGTCAAACCGAGTCATATTTACTCTAGAATTATCCTATCTTGATCTCATCTAATGTGATGAGCTCAACGAAAATTATGATCTCATTTGATATGTGAGCTACAGCGCTCCTTTTTAGTGTAGTATTGCGGTTATTGTTTATTGTACTGTATTCTTTGTAACAGCTGCTCAACATTGGGGTGAATTTTTCTAAATAGCGATGCTGTTTGCGCGAAGGGCGCGGCAAAAATGACGTACAGTAGCACTGCTATGTCTGCTTTCTACTCGTGGATGAACAAGTTTGTCATTATTAGGACAGTTAGTCGCATTTATTTTAAGAATATGGCTACCGAAACCCCACACACTCCTAATTTCTGCGTCCTTGCCATCACCATTGGGACAGTTTGACCCGTTCATTTCTCTGAGTTTCAACCCAGCGCATTCATAATTCCCCTTCCCTGTGCAGTGATCCGCCGTACGCGGGCAACCCTCTAGTTGAGCTCACGAGCTTCTCGACGCTGGGGCGCCTGCAGCCGTTCACGGTGGCCGTCTCCTCGTCCGCCATGGCCGTCATTGACCTCCACGTCCACCTCACCAGGGCTGAGGCGCTGGGCTTCCTTGCTGGCCAGTGGGACGTGAACAACCACAGTGAGGGATTCTGCCATGATATTTTTTCATTTAATTCTATTGCGTTGATAAATATATTGAGTGATTTTTGCATCATGTCTCATGCCTTTATTATTCATTCAATTCTTATGTTGTTCTTATTTAGTTTATTCTTATTTGTCCTTTTTGTCCTGAAAAGATTATCTAAAAATTTGATTTATTTGTTAGATATATGCGCCGTCAAATTTCAAAATTTCTTATCCTTTTATGCTATTTCTGAGAAATCGCCTGCTAGATTTAATAATTGAGGTGTCGGTAAAGGTTTTCCTCTGTAGTATTTTGTGTTCACGTTTCTTACCTTAATTATATGTCCGATTCTAAAGCTCTCTCTGAAGTCGTCATTTCTTTATGTTGTGAAGGTTTGGAAGTTGCATAATTCTAATCTCGTCATAACTCATTTATTGAAAAAGTGCCGTTAGCGGGGGTAAGATTGGCCCATAAGTGTAACATTGGCCCAAAATAGAAAGATTTTTTGTGCTGTTGTGAGATCATGTGATCAGCTCATCAGACCAGAAGTACCACCTATCTAGTGATGCATAATATAGGCAGTAAATTAGGTCATCACATTACAGCAAAACTAACATTCTAATTTTAAGTTACTTGAGGGCCAATCTTACCCGGCTGACTGTAGACTATTGTGTTATGCATTTATCGGTTGTTATTTCTCCCAGATCTGATAGTGAGTGTATATGATAAACCTCAGATGTATGTGTTACTCTCAGATCTGATAGTGAGTATGTATGTATATGATATACCTCAGAATCTTAGATATATCTTATACTCCCAGATCTGATAGTGAGTGTATATGATAAACCTCAGATGTATGTGTTACTCTTAGATCTGATAGTGAGTGTATATGTACGTACCATATGATACACCTCAGAATCTTAGATGTATCTTTTACTCCCAGATCTGATAGTGAGTCACGCGTTCCCGCTGTGCTGCGAGGTGTCCACGTCTGACCCCTCAGAAGCGCCCCTGCACGCAGCCAGCGCTGCAGGCGTCGCTGCCGAGGCCGCCATACAGCGGCAGATGGCCTCTCTCAAGCTCGCTCTCGTCGGCTGGTCAGACGCAACGCTTTTGATACTCTTTACTTAATTTATAGTCTTTTTGTGCAATCCACTCGTACTGTACTGAAACGTTTAGTTTAAACGATTATTCATATTTAAATTCTCTAACAACTTATTCCCGATTTTATTAGATATTGAATTAAAGTGGAAGATATAATTATGGCACATCTCTACAAAAATTAACTGGCCGTTGTTCACCACTATTAAAATCAGGTGACTACCGTTCATGGGTTCAGGTGACTACCGTAAAATCAGGTGACTACCGTTCTTAAGCGAATTCATGTGTGTCGCAGGTATCACATTATCCTTTATAAAGATATAGCGAATTTTTGGATCATCTTTGTTTTTAAATTCCTTAGGTATCACTCACACCCGCACAGCGCGCCTCTGCCATCACTCAGAGACGTGGACGCTCAGCTCGAATACGAGATGAAGATGAAAGGCAACAACGACGCCAGCTACACACCCTGCATCGCTTTCGTCGTGTGTACGTCCTTCTGATTGCTGTGCTAACCCCTCGAAATTTTGCTCAAGTAGTTTCTTGTCGTGAGGCTCTATTGATGGTAACGCTGTTTTGTTTTTCGATTTTTCTTTAATCTGGTGTTTAATGGGTATTTGAAAATATTTTTTAAAGCAGATCGAAATCTTTTTGGATGTTTCAAATGGTTGTTACAGGATTCATATTTTTTATTTAAATTGCGTTTTAGTCATTTTACAACCTCCACTATCATTCACACTGCATAATGTTGTTCACTTCTGACTCCACTTTTTTCTTCTACTTAGACGCTACAGAAAACCATCACTATGCTGAGTGACAGCTTGTGTATGTATTAAACTTTTTTTTTTGGGCAGCGCCATTCAACGACTCGTCGGGTCGAGCTTTGAACCGCTCCAGTTCTTCGTCCGCCTCGGTCATCAAAGCCGCTTATGTCGTCCCACCGACCACCGCTGCCAAGTCAACCGTCATTGGAGGATCAGGTACACCTGTTCCTGTGGTATTTAATGCACCTCTTCCTACAACAGTGGCCGTGAAAGACTCAAAGCTGGATGTTTCAGAAACTATGTCCATGTCGGTTGATAACTCTGATGTTGGCGTACCTGGAGGTCCTAACGCTACGTCGGAAAACACAGATCTCGCCCACGCCAAAACGAGCGCCTCAATTGACCACAAGGACAATCAGATTTCAGGCGCCACGACCAACGCCAAAGTTGAAAATTCCACCTCTATAACGTTGGGCTTGACAACAACTACCATTACTGATGCTGTCAAGCCTCAGACTTCCTCTTTAGTTCAAAGCTCTACTCCGACTATTAAAACTACTATTTCTGTAACTAAAAGTTCTACGAGTATAAAAAATTCAAATCCTGTGCCCAAAAGTTTTCCTGCTTCTAAAAACATTGCTCCTTGCGTCAAAAATTCCATCGTTAAAACCTCGACAAGAAATGACTCGTCGCCCAAGTTTGGGTTGACTGCCATGAACGCTTTCTGGGTGATGCCGCCCCCCGAGCACCGGCCCCACGAGTACCCGCGCCCCATGACCATCATCTACAACGTCGTGCAGGATGCCTTCGTGCCCAAGGAAGCTCTCCTACATATGGTATGACTCATTTCTGTAATTTTTTCTCAAAATATGTTGACTTTTTCCAGTCGATCTTGCGGTTGATGCGTTATTGTTTTATGGATTTTCCAGCCTATCATTGAAATCTCTACATTTTACATAGGGCTGATGAATGTTAATAGCTTCTTCCCTTAGCACTATTTTCGCTCATTTCTTATAATTTCGGTGTGTATTGATATTTTTTGTTTTTAGCATTTGAATTTATGTTACAGCGCGAGTGCGTGAAATTCTACGTCAGGAACGATGACGCCATCAACCTTATGGACACATTTGCAGGCGCCATCACGTACTGGGATAAACTCAAGGTGAGTCACCAGGTCTTGCCTTAAGTGACTTCACAGAGCGGTAATTGCAAACTATTACGTACCTACTTAAATACTATTTGTAGAATATTAAGTTTCGGTTAAAAAAATTGATATATCAATCGCTTCTAATAGTGTTTTTTCGTTCAATATCTATTGAGTAATGAGCATGCCGTGATTTATACAATTCTAAAATTTCTTAGATGTTTCTTATAAATTTTGCAATAATTTAACATTATGCGAGGGCAGATGGCCATCAAGGCACGCGTTCCCAGGGACCACTACTTGCCGCTCATTGAATACCTCCACAAAATTCTTCGAATCACTCTTCCTTTGCCGGAACTTCTGCTTCCTCCTTCCCCCGTCCCCGCGAGGGAGCCCCTCAAGGAAAAGCTTCCCCAGGAACTCATTTCCAACGATGGCTCACTTGGGGGACCTCTAAGCCCTGGCGCCTCTGGTATGGGCAGCATGTCGAGTGCTAGTTTAAATGCCCTTGTGCTGAAGGGCAGAGAGGCTGGCGTAGATATCACCTCAGTTCGAGCCTCGTCCTCGAGTTCACGATCAGCCTTAGCCTCAGCAACGACTCACAGTGACACGAGAGCCAGGCCGTACCCTGACCCTTCCAAAATTCATCCGCTCCTGGTGGATCGATCTGATGAGAGGAGCCTCCAGCCAATGCTGCTGGATCGTAGCTACAAGTCTTCCGTGCTGCATCCTTTAATTTCGGATCAATCGACTAGCAAAGTCGCAGTTCATCAGATCATCTCCGATCAAACCGACTTGAGTAAGCAGGCACCAACTCGGAATTCTTCAAGCCCTGGCATCCCATTGCCTGCCACTCAGAATCCTCCTGACTATCCATTTCCTTTGCTTCGAGAAATGATGGTCGAGCAAGTTTCCAATATGCAAAAACAACAGGAGCAAAGATTTGAAACTGACATGACAATGCCGAAAGATAAACAGCTTCACAAGTCTATGCCAAGACCGGAAGGGAATTTGACTTTGGGTGAAAAAGAATTGCTGATGCAAATAAGTGAAAAGTATCTACAGCAGCAACGACTACAGTTGCAAGAACAACTGCAGTGGCAGCAACAGGACCCCAAAGCCGAAGCTTCTAAATTAAAATCTTCCCCAGCCGAGACGAAGATTCAGAGCGTAGCGAGTCTCTTCCCACAGCTGAGCGCTTCTGTGTCGCTGCGCCCTGAGCCCAATCCTCCTTCTTATTCCGCCTCACAGATCTCGAGGAATGGAGATCAAAGTCGGGGCTCGCCGCCTCCATATCCCTCATTCTCCTCCAAACATCGCGACTTGTCTATTTTCCCGACGCCAACTACCATCAAGAGTGACTCCCAAAAGAAAGATTTTCTGGCTCGATCAACTAATGCGGCAACATCATCTTCTGCAACGATAAGTTTTTCTCATGTTAATCTACTCTCGAGTAACTCCACTGCTTCCGGTAGCAGCGAGAGCAGCGGCGCCCATAAAGTCACCATCACTGCCACCAGTGGAAGCCCTTCCTCGACGCCTTCTGCCTCGGTCTTTTCGAATTCTCCTTCTTTCTCAATCACGGCCGTCAACAGAGACAGCCCAGGTTTCTCTGCACCGCATTTGACACCTCTAAGTTCACCATCCCTTAGCATCGCCCCTCAACCTAACAGTCTTAGCTCGTCCTCCCCCATCAGTTTACCTGGCCTGTCTCCCGTGGGTGCCGCATTGTTCTCCTCCGGCGTCGTGATCCCACCCTCAGCCAGTCCTTCTCCCCTGTCGTCAGGACTCACCCCTACCTTGAGTCCGTCTCCGATTTCGTTCAATCCTCCTCGCAACAACTCTCCCAGTTTGAGCGTCGAAGTGTCGCCGCGTCACACCGAGTGGGCTCAGAACGCCCTGCCTGGCATGGCTCGTCCACCGCTCATCAGCGTCAAGTCGCAGGCTGCGCTCAGTCAGCCGCCTTTCACGCACGTGTCGTCGGTCGCAAGCACGAGTGCCGCCGCCACCGTCGGCGCTGCGTCGGAGCTCCCGTCCTTCACTTCGGACAGTCAAAGAAGCTCATCTTCCGAGAGCGTCCTCACGCCAGCCAATTTTGCCGAGGCCATGTCGTCGGGCACAGTATCTCCGGACCAGTGGATGCAGGCTTCCTTGGCAGGTCGGTTACAATTTATACTCGGCACGCGATGCTGATCGTTTCCATATGTGTTAATTAGTATAAACTTGCTATATTACTTCTAATGATCACTCGTTACATGAATCCATATAGTCTAACCATGTATTAAAGTAATTTTTCGCTCCTCGGTGACCATGGATTCTGCACACATATCGTCAGCTGTTCTGTATATAATTAAAAAACTGTCAAAATCATCATTTTTAGCGCATTTTCTCATTTACGGAAAAAATGCACTTTTGTGCTCGCCATGTCCGTCCGTCCGTCCGTCTGTCTGTCCGTGACCTCAAGTTTTCGTCGACGAGAAAATGCGCTCTCTGTCACTCACTGCAGTGAGTACTGAGTTATATTTTTTCAATCTGTTCAGTGTTTCAATGACGGTAAGTTTCTGACCTTTCATTTTTTTCAGCGGGTTTCTCCCAGTTTGCCGGGTTCGCAGGATTTAACAAATCTTCGGCTCAGTTCAGCGCAGACGCGACGAACGCGCAGCACTTCCCTCCTCCCCAGTACCGCCCACATGGCGGCTCCCTGTCTTTCTTACCTTCCGCCTCCTCTGAACAGCAACACCAGGATCATCGAAAATAAATTCCTCTGTGTTGCGCCCTATCACGTAAGCGTTCATTCTTTGAGAACCGTTTGTTTATTTTATGCAACATTTCATTCTTGAATTATAACCAAATGGTGAAATAATATATTACATACTGCGCTTCAGTAGCAAAAACATGAGAAATTAAGTTGCAAGTTCAGATTTCACAATTCGCTCTTTTTAATTTTTTTTACTGCACATTCCCGATTTCGTATTGTCAAGTTAGACATCCTTTCACTTTCAAATGTGTATAATTTACTATTCAGTACCTAATTAGTCTAATTGTACGTCTCATAGTCGTTCTTTCGCCACACTTTTTCTCCGGTTAACTGACCATATACGAATGATTGCTTGGAGTCTAAGCCCAAAATGGCTCGATTCGTTTCTCGGTTTGAAGCAAAGTTATCATGCCTTTCCTCTATAATAACTTTAATATGTCTATCAATGCAAACATCTATCACCCTTAACACCTACGCAAGTTAGGTGAAGAGCGTATGCGAATTCGGTGGCCAAGACACGACAAGTTACGGTCATCCTAATTTTTTATATCATAAAAGGACCGATACCTCCTACGAATTGAACTTGATAACGCAGTGGAAAATTTGCTTCGTACTTGAATATTATAATTGAAAATATTTTCATCACAGTACCAAGTACAATAGTGCATAGAAAAATTTCATCATCATTAACGTAATACCAATTTTATTTGTTTTATTTTTTGGAATAAGAGACGTTGAAATTTGAAACTCTGATATCGCTTTATTTTCCTGTGTTGCATGTGTTATCAGGGAGATAATATACATGAAATTTTGCCAAATTTTCAAATTGAAGCTGCAGCGGCCCCATAATTTTTTGGGGTAATTACAAAAACGTGTGCGATTTTTATGTGCTGACTACATTCTGGTCATGTCATGTGCAGTCGGATCTTGTAGACTTAAGGATCTTGGATGTTGTGATGAATGTTATCGTTTATAAGAGCCACTTATCGCGATATCGTCAAACGCGGAGGTTGTTTATTTCATTGCCACTACATTCCTCGTAAGTTCTTAAAATTAAAATAATATATTATTTCATAAACTTTTTCGTTCGATTAACGTTTCTCACCATTAGCTCGCGATTATCTCCTATCGTCGTCAAGTATAAGTGATTATTATTGTTTTGAAGAAAACTTTTTTCAACAGGAATTCTCTAATAAATAATACAAAGTCTGGGATAGGAGTGAAATTATTAAACAAGAGCAACGAGTTGTAAAACATTTTCTTTCTCGCTACAATAAAATACCTACTCATCGTAATCCTACAACGGATCATACTTGATTTCAATTTGAAACTATCATTACTTGAAACTATCCATATTTCATTGTCATCTTCTCGTTGCGTAGTCTGATATAAACTAGTTTTGGTACTCATCTTAACGACTCCTTATCGTAGAGTCGTGCACTGCGCCTGTATGTATATCGTACTCTTAAAATTTTCTGTTTTTCATCCCTCAACTGAGTCCGTCGTACCGGTGACAGGGCATTGAGTTGGGCGACAGCTGGGATAGACTTCACCCTATAAGTCAAGATCCGTAATTCTAATAACTACTAACTTGCGGATAACGAGAAGCAAAAATAGTGAAAACAATCACTTTCAAATCGCTAGAATGCTATATAAAAAGTAAAACTGAATAACAGCGGGAAATATTTCATAATTATAGCATTAAAAACGCACAGTTCCGACGGCCGCGTGAACACGAACGGTATATTTCCAAGAAACCGTTTTAATGCTTCAGACCGTCTCGTGTAATTCGCATCTTTTCACGTGTGCGGTTTCGGATTAACCGTGACGTTATTATCGATTGCGTGATGCAGAAATGATTGATCTCAGCCTGGAGACGATGGTTTAATGATAATAATAAAGAATGAAACCAGTCCTGTAAGTGGATAAGTGGAAATTTAACTACAGCATCTCTGTCAGCTGACAAAGGTACTAGGAAATAGGACTGAGTTAAGAAAAATGTTTCACTTTACTTTTTCTCATTCCACCCGAAATAGAAAATTCCCGGTTGCATCCTGAGTTAATTTAAACAAGAGTGATAAGAACAAGTCAGAAGAAGCAAGCGTGAGAAGATAATACAAGATAAGATGATGAATCGAAAATAAAAGATAGTACAAGAATCTGCCATTGAACCGAAGGACTTCCGCCACCAAACGAGTAACTTCTCCATGAGGAACTGCCGGTCCAAGAAGCAAGAACTTTGGAGCAGCTATATTTGTAGGCAAAAACCAAAAGAAAGCCATATTCATCGTTAACAAATGAAGGAGAAAATACCTTAGGCTGAACATGGAAGAATATAGGCAACAAGCCTTGCAGACGGCCGGTGCTTACGAGAGCGACGCTATATTGTCGAGAAGTGATTTTCCTTCTTCTCAGCACAACCAGGTTGGGAGAAAGAATCGTAGGCAGGTGACCCCGCTAGCTGGTATATAGTGACACGAACATTGGGAACATTAATAACAATATTCCAAAATGCAGATACAATCGTACACGAAAATGAACCATGGCCGAGGTACAAGGTACGCCCGAGGCGATGAGCCCGTACAGACAAGTACGGGCTCTTCCTTTCATAAAATACTACCTAGAAGTAATGGCTCGACTCAAATTTGGACATGTCGTCATGTTTGCAATTATCTTGACCACGGAACATTCGTTGGGAAAATTAAATAAAATTTCGAAGAGAAAGCTTATTAATGCAGTTGAAGCAAAATTTTATCAATAATAATGTTAGTATTTCAAGACCTCTTCGCATAGGATATATACTAGGACAGCCTAACCCCGGAACTAGAATGGCCCTTGGTATTATCAGATGTAGGAAATAGCAGAAAGTCAAGCATTAAAAGTTTGTACTCGAAGAATTCACAGTACGAAGGCAGTAACAAACGATCTAAAATCCAATGTGATTATGCGAACCAAGATCGCGTCCATGACGCGTACGTAGGAACTGTAGCCTTCTAATGGCATCTTAAATTAGCTTCGCTTAACCATAATTATACAATATTTCTTTGATGACGCATATATTCTACCTAAAACATTGATCGTGGTCCATTACTCAAAGTAAAGTTCACATTCCTCAACATTACGAACACATAAAATACACGGACGAGTTAAACTCAATCCGATAGCAACAAAAAAGTGAAAGGTTTCAAAGTAATGCGCACCAAAACATAAGATTGGCCTGCACATTTGTACAGGTCAAGAATATGGCTGCAAAGTCAACCAACAACAAAAGCTCAGAATGAAGTCACTAACGCGACTTCTTAAGAATAAGTTTCTATAGTGGGAAGGATTTCATAGATTTCTGTGTTTTTTACACACGGCGCACCTTAGACTAATAGAAACTCGAAACTATAGTATAAAAACTAGAGAATTTGATATGCAAGTGACTACTGAAATAATCAGTATAACGAAGCAACTAAAAGTACTGAATTGGAAAAACGATGTTCTAAGCGAGGAAACTACAGAGTTTTCACCTGTCCTAGCTTTAATGAAGTAAATCCTTGCAGGATTTAAGAATGTGAACTAGTGTCGCATCAACCGTAACTTCAACATCAATATTCCATACATAAACTTCATTCACATTCATGAGACTTCACGAAAAAGTGCTGAATTACTTTAGTTTGTTCACAGGAATATATCACCCAAGTGCGATTGTTAGGCAAGTGCTAAGTGTTAGGTAACAACTAATTCATCGTGTCTCATGTCGAGGTAAGACAATCGTCCGCGTTAGAGTTTAGGGTGAGGCGAGTCGAGCTTTTCAGGAACTTCTGACTGTAGCTGCCTCTCAGAGGGTTGTTGCAACTCACACTCCAGTTGGTCATGAGAGGAATTTTTTTCATCAGACGACAGCTCCGATTGCGCTGCTAAAAGCAACCCAGTAGGAGGTACGTACGTGGTGGGATTGATGCTGGTTCTTGGAACCGAGGACACAACGGCGGGCGAAACTTTCTCGTGGCAGTTGGTTACAACATAATGGCAGTGGCAAGGCGTTATGGGATTATGACTGGACTTGCCGCACTTTTTGCATTCCTCCACGCGAGGCTTTGATGCTTCCTTCACCTTCTGCACATTCACAATTGAGTTTACTTAGAATCTTTAGTGCATGAACAGTAGTAGGACTGAAACTGCGACCAAACTTACTGGGACTGGAGCGATTTATTTGCAAACGGCAAAACGGCGGAAAAGTGTTGGTGCAGTCAAAATTACTAAAAAGACTGGGTATTGCTTACTCGAGTAATAAAATATAATTTTATTTTTAACTCGTCCGCCGTGCTCAAACAAGATTTTGGGCTGTATATACTTGGTCTAGTATAGTGACATGATACAGAAAATTTGTCGTTATTGTAGGTGTCACATATGCAATGTATAAATCCAATGTATATCACGTATAAATGTAGGTAAATCCAATCGTGCACGTTCAATTCGAATTCACGACCACCCAACACAGGGATTTCCAAACAGAGCTGCTTTAATCATTATGGTAGAATGTCAACCATCAATAGAAAATTGTAATTTAAGGAATGTATTCATGTAGGCCAGGAAAGATATATATTAGAAAGAAGACGCTCAAGATTTTGTTCACAAGAACGAGATTTAATTTTTTCAAAGTTTTACTCGAGAACATAGTAACTTGCTTCAAGGGGTCCATGAAGGTCATGTTAACATATGCTAGCAGTGAATAACCGCGAAAGTTTAGGAACCTCTTGGCTCATTGCAATCAGACGTTCTAATCCTGATTTAGTTTACCTGCCATAAGGTATCACCAGGAGCCCTGTAGACCATGATGACGGCGCACAGGGGGATGGGTATGATGGAGAGACTGGCGATGAACCAGCCCAAGGCAATGGCCCACGTTGGGTATGGCAACGCTTTCGAAGGGTCTTCACCTTTCAAGGTCTGGCCGTAAGTCAGATTCTTGTGATCCATCCACGACATCACCGTGATGATCTGAATGTTGAAGTACATTGATGACTAGAATTTTGTGTGTGAATGACACTACTAGCCTTTGGGAGAGGAAAAGTATCACTAAACAGTTCACTAGTGATAAGATTACATGCATGAAGCCAGTAACAAGCAAATTTCTTTGAGAAATTCTCTTTAATTAGACATGTACATGAGGGAATAAAAATGTGCAAAATGTAGGGAGTACTTTGAGTACTTAAACCCTCTGTTTTTTATATTTCTGAACTAATTTCCGCAACTCACTAGGATGAGTGAAGGCGAAAGGTAGCGCCAGCAATACTTGAAGTAAAGCGACGGTATTTTGCCCGTCATCTCGCGCAGGTTACGCGACAGCCGTTCGGCACCGTAGCACCAAACCACGGCCACCACCTCGAAGAACGCCAAGTACATCAAGCTGATGGCGGACGAGTAGTAGTCCACCAGGTGGAAGTAGTAAATGCCACCCTGCAACCAAGACAATAGTCTTTACTTGCATATTCAGGAAATGATATCAACCGTTTATTAATGTAATTAATACCTATGATGTTGGTCTTGAACTTCTCGACCGATTATCAAACCCCAAGATATCGTCTCAGAAAAAAATGGTGCAGTAGCCTATTAAAAGAATTAGACGAATTCTCTGCAAAAATTGATAGATTAGCTGGCTGCAACCGAACTGGAATTATTCAAGTGAGGATGACTAAATATGTATAGGACGTCTCGAATAAGGATATGACCACTCTTGAGGATTGATTAGGGAAAATGTGAACCTCGAACAAGTTGGGCAGGCCGAGCGTAAAGCAGAAAAGGCAGACGAGGAAGGCCAAAATTTCATGACGACGAAGCTTTTTTTTTATCCACGTCGGAAAGGCGTCCTGCAGCGACGTTACTATCACCTGCACGACACAGCCATGTTTCATAAAATCATTAGGTGCTAGTTTCAATTATGAACGGACTTAGTGGACACCATAAATAAGCTTTTTTTAATTTGGGATTCTTCTGTCTAACTTAACCATTCGTGCGGATATGATTCAGAGTCGATGCAAACAATTAATTTTAAATAACAGCATTAAAATAAAATATGCAGCACGCCATGACCGACTTCGACGGTGGCGAACTGCGAGTCGATGCCAAGGATGATGAGCAGCAGGAAGAACAGGACGGCGAAGAAGTGAGGGTACGGCATCTTGGCGAGGGCTTGAGGGTACGCCACGAACGCCAGACCTGGACCTGTCGACATCTCTGTATCAGCCATCATGTTTAACTATATAACCTTCACGTCACCATTTTTAAGTCAGCCATCATGTTTAACATTATAAGAATGGCCCACTACGTAGTTGTAGTACAGAGTAAGTACCAAGATTGGGGGCAGTGAGCTATGGGTTCGCGACCGTTCTGGTCAAAATCGACCGTATGAGCTGCGACCGTTCTGCTCAAAATCGGTGAGGTGGTCGGTCTGCTAAGCACAACAAAATTGGACCAGTGAGTTGCATGTTCGAGAACACAACAAGCAACAAAAATTCTACGATGTTATCAATCGGCGGCAGGTCTCATGGTCTAATCAACGCTGACACCGCTATTACATTACGTTATAGCTTTCAGTCGCGATTTAAACATTGGCCATCATTGTCATTTGAATCAAGTATTAGCAATACCAATCATCTTCAATGATTATGCATGTCGAGGTAAGATCGTCAAAACAACGAGTAATTATTGATTTTTCGTGATGTTTTACACCTTGTGTGATGATGTCGGTGATGCTGCAGTCAAGCTCGTACGCAATGTTGCCCATGGTGCTGAAGACGATGATGCCAGCCAATAAAGACGTGCCAGCGTTGACGAGCGCAATGATCCACACGTCGGTAAGCAAGTTATTGCTGAACTTGTTGTACGACGAGAACGTGATCATCGAGCCAAAGCCAATGCCGATGCTATTGAAGTTCTGGGCGGCTGCGTACACCCACACCTGAGAACACGCGCGACAGTCTGGGTTATTGTGGGCATTTCATGGGAATATAGTCTTCAAATTCATTCATTTTACGTATCAGTAGAATTTGGTATCAGTAGAATACCTTAGCCTACAGAAAATATTTTAAAATTTAACTACTTTAAGCAAATACTTTAGAATTCAACAGATTCGGTCGTTCAATGGATGCAGAAAGATTATAAATCTAACTAATAAACTGCAGAAATCAGTGCAAAATATGACTTCACACTGAACGTCTGATTGGCTATTGCAGGAACACACGCCACGTTAGAAGTCATCACACCACACATCACGGGTTTGCACAATCTGCATCATATCAGGAGATGATCTACACTCATCGCATACTTTTACATCAAATCAATCTATTACTGCAGATATTATCACCACATCGTCGCACATAGATTCATGGTAGTATCACAGGACGTTTGCCGCACTTTTCAGTGTAGTCAGAATGTTCGAGCACTACGGCTAAACGCCGGTAACTATCTCGTTAAAAACATCGATATAAATAAAGTTCGAGTCGCTGGTGATTTGTTGCACTTGGTTGTTCATTAAAACTTATGTTTACACGGATAAATGGCAGATTTTATTGACAAAGAACAGCTTAAAGGGAACCTCGTTTGAAACACTAGAACCAGCGAAACAGACCATTAATGTTCAATCAAGAGCTTCGTAAATCTTTCAGAGCACAACCACGATTCTAACGTTACAGCACGTCTGCATATGATCGCTGAGAGTTGGTAGAGCGGGAAGAGCTTAGGTAAGAACCTCACTGTTGGGCTGGCGGTGCACGACTGACTACCTTACTCGCAGCCGCTCAGAACTCCGCCTATACTTTCAAAAAAGTTAGAGATCGTAAGCTCATCAGCCAATCATTGACGGCCTTTCAAGCAAAATCCACCAATCAGAGACAAGAAAATAGAGCGTAAGTACTTACGTTCACTAAGCGAGTTTTGAAAGTACGGCCCCTGATCTCGTACTACGTCGCCACACTGGGAATCGGATATTATTGTTACTCAGGCGAATCCGCCAGACGTACCTGTACAATTACACTCTCGGCATACACGTAAACCAATGCACATGAAATGGATACTAGAATACTGGTATTAAATTGCTAGTTATAGCAAAGAATCACCATCGTTCACAGTAGGTAAAGGTCCCATGTTTCTCATTTTACCGCTCAATTCTCTCTTATTATCCCCTCAGCGGACATGCTACGAAAACAAAAATTAACATCGTCAGTACATTCATACCCATCACCACTCACTCCCATCATTACATCACACACACCATTGAACTCTCATCAAAACCAATTCATACGCATCACCTACACATTACTACAACCAGTACTACATCCTTAAAGCAATCAACATCCTACAATCACTACATCGCCGGCATCATCCATCTCCTCACACTTTTTCCCATACATATTTTCCCTTACACTGCCCCTATCCTCACATCAACCTTTCCCTCTCACCAACCATTCACTCACTATCTCTCCCGTGACACCACCACAACACCACCACAACACCACCACCGCCTACACAACCACCGCCTACACCACCGCCACCACCACCACCATCACCTGGACGTCGAGCAGCCTGCTCCATTCAGGCTGGAACAAATACTTGAGTCCGACCCCCGCCCCTTCCAGCGTGACGGCGCGCACCAGGAACACCAGGATGAAGACGTACGGCAGCGTCGCCGTCACCAGCACCACCTGCGCCACACATTCACAGCTCAGGGGGGGTGGGAATAGGGGAACGTTTGGCTCCTGACCGTGTTGGTCAAGAGGAAGTGGGAAGCGTATGACGCATGACCGTGTTGGTCAAGAGGAAGTGGGAAGTGTATGACGCATGACCGCGTTGGTCAAGGGAAAGTTGGAAGCGTATGACGCATGACTGTGTTGGTCAAGGGGAAGTGGGAAGTGTATGACGCATGACCGTGTTGGTCAAGGGAAAGTTGGAAGCGTATGACGCATGACCGTGTTGGTCAAGGGGAAGTGGGAAGTGTATGACGCATGACCGCGTTGGTCAAGGGATTGACGCATGACCGCGTTGGTCAAGGGCAAGTGAGAAGCGTATGACGCATGACCGCGTTAGTCAAGGGGAAGTGGGAAGTGTATGACGCATGACCGTGTTGGTCAAGGGCAAGTGAGAAGCGTATGACGCATGACCGCGTTAGTCAAGGGGAAGTGGGAAGTGTATGACGCATGACCGTGTTGGTCAAGGGAAAGTTGGAAGTGTAAGACGCATGACCGCGTTGGTCACTGGGAAGAGCCTGTCACTGAGCGATTAAAATGTTCAACATGCAATTGAACACTGAGCAGGGCTGACGTTTAGCAAGTCAGTGAACGTAACATTTGGTGTTGCAAACGTTTGGGGCGCCAATTAGCAACACACACGTTTAACATATCCGTGAACGACGCAAACATTCATCCAACTAACTGACAAAGCGAAAGTTCAAGCCGCCGTTGGACAACCCCAACGTTGGCTCACCAGTGAGAAAAGGAAACACTTAGCGTGCTACGGTTCAATCAAACGTATAATATTGTGTGCATACACCAACATAGAATGTATATGTCCAGATAGTGAAATATAATGTAAGTCAAAACAACATAACAACGGTAAAGTGGCATCCTTAATATTGATGCTAGAATTCGAAACAATTATATTGCTTTGAAGCAAAAACAGTATAATTTTTTACTGTGTTACCACGTGAGATGCCAGCAGACGTGCTCACCAGGCCAGACGAGCGGATGGACTTCCAGATGGAGAAGTAGACGATGACCCAAGCGACGATGACGCAGCCAAGCAAGGGCCACACCATCCCGCCGTAGTCATCGATGCTGTCCGACTTCTGCAGCACCACCGCACTGCAACACACGTCGATACGTTATTAAGTGAAACCGACACCAACGTTGATCGGCACTATTCAGTAGCGAAGTTTATAAAAAAAAAAGCTTGCGGGTAGTAAAAACAATTTCCGAGGACAAATTTGAGTTATGTTTCTAACATCATTCATCGGAATTTCCTTAAAAAAAGTTAACATACAGGCTTTCAAATTCCTATCGTAGCCCTTAAATTATGTGATTTAAAAAAATCAAAACTAGCATGGAAATTGAATGAAGGCGTACGGCAGCGTCGCCGTTATGGCGACTGAATTGCCACAAAGTCAATGTAAAAAATTTGAATAATTAAAAAATTTGAGATTGGTAGAACCAAACTTAAGTTAAAGTCGTCAGACAGCAGCTAAAACTTTCAAAAATATAACAAGGAATGCACGACTTGACCTGAGGCCGTACTATCAAAACTCGCACAAGTACACGTAGCGGCTGATGTCTCGTCTGTGATTTAGCATGAAAATATGTCAGTAATTAGCTGACTGAGTAACTATTTCTGAAGGTAAGGCCCCACTTAACTAATATTTATAACTAATGAACGAGTTTTAACTGGCCAGGACTCAAGACACTGACTCGAAGTAGCGCTGCGTCGAAGAGTTAGCGGTGCAGTTGCTGGGCGTCTCTATGAGACCTTGGGTCGCCCATGGCAAGGCCGAGCGGAATGACTGCGTGAGGTAGTAGATGCTCCACGAGATAATTATGTTATAATAACTGCAGAATATAATGCAAATAATCACCACTCCAATAGCCGAACCTGTGGACATACAAAATAGAAGACATTAAATGTAGACTAGAATATCGTCAGCCTCCCACCGGAGGCAAAAAGTAAACTAATAAATTTTCATTTATTATTCATATAATTAATTCAAACTATTTTCTTTACAGTGAACATAAACAATGGTTACTGGATCATACCGCAATTTAATCGCGAAAAACCTATATTAACTTTCTTAACATGAACTCTAGTACTAAATGTAATTCAAACGCGCCGGTTGCGTCGCCCCTACGATGAAACTCGACCTAATCGACAAAAAAGAGCGGCAATTTCATCCAATTCAACAAGAAAAATTAGGTAAAAGTTAAGTTAACTGTTTTGATTCAGTTAAGCGCACTGTAATAAACGACAAAATCAATTGACTTACTCATTACAATGTTATTCCTGCCTGGATCCCAAATAAATACAACTGTCATGATTCGAAAAGTGGAATTAAGATCGGTCCCCAGTAGTCTTGCATTATTTTAGCTCACATCATGAGCATAGCCTACCATAAACGCTGGCAAGAGCTTGCCAGGAACTCCAGGAATTCATTTATTTCACAATAGGAATGAGAATTATTGAGCATCAATTCAGTCGGTGAAGGATTAGGTTTCCGGCCAGAATTTGTTGAAACTCAATTTGATTCTCACACAACTCGAGAAATAACATTTACTTCATAATGACCTAAAATTTGCTTTCATTTTTTTCACTATTGTCAAATCATCGGCGAAAATACACCGATGACTTACCTAGAAGTTTAAAGTTCAAAGTCAAAAGTCACAGGAATATACAAATGGTTTAACACAGGATTCGATGCGCAATCAATAACTAGACCATTTTACTCGATGCGTTATTAATAGCCTGACTGTCAAACTTGATGCGTAATCGATAACTCTACCACCAAAGATGATGCGTAATCTATTACTTGTCCGCCCCAATTCGATGCGTAAGCAATAACTAATGATCAGTCTCGGTGATCGTAAACGTGGATAAATATGATACGTATGATGGATCGTCAACCCTGGGCACACCAACGGCCGGCGGCACCTCTTGGCTCAATAGATCGATCAGGGCTGGAAGAAGTGGCTTAGCTGTGATAGATATCGCGCCGTGTAAAGGTTGGGTACGAATGCAGGTGACGGACGGTTTACATACTTGACTAGAATGTAATATTTGGGGCATACGAGGTCTTCGTTCTAACATCTACAACTCGATTGCTAGCCGACCGAATGCTACCTGGAATTGAACGAATCTTGATACGTGATCAAAATTAGATGAACATCCTTATCATAAAAAGAACAGTTTGCAGTCTGTTTATGGATAGCTCACAATGACCAACCAGAGCCTGGATAATAACAACCCACCGAATAAGAACTCCTCACCAAATTCACGAACGTAATAGGCCCACCCAGTTTTTCTAAATTATAAAATTAATAGCGTTGTCACAGAAAGAGGTATACCATTCGCAAATAAACCCCCTAGCCACCGGCGTGGCAGGCTACAATCCAGCCCCGAGGTAACGTCTCACCAATAAAGATGGGGCAGAGGCTGAGCAGAGCACCAACGGGGCCCCGCCGCGTGTACTGCCCGATGGCCATCTCCATGAGCAGCAGCGGGATGCCGCACACGAACAACATCAAGAAGTACGGGATGAGGAACGCACCTGCAAGCAACCCGCGGGTCGCGGCTACGTTAGTAATGTGCGGGTACAATGCGTCTCGGTTAGGCATGGTTAAATGTTAGTTACTATATCGGCACAGGTAAATTAATAGTAAGGTACTGGTAAACACTTTTCGATGGACAGGATACGGTTATTCACGACCTTGACCAAGTCAAATAATTAGCAGAATAATGTTAAGCTGCTGTGTAAACCTAATTCTCCCCTAAAGTTGTTTACGTCTTCGAATATGGTCATACTGATGCACCGCCTTCGGCGCTCACCGTCCCACAGCCTTTGACAGACAAATCTTCCCTGAGCGCTCACCTCCGCCACTCTTGTAGCACAGATACGGGCAGCGCTCACCTCCGCCACTCTTGTAGCACAGATACGGGCAGCGCTAACCTCCGCCACTCTTGTAGCACAGATACGGACAGCGCTCACCTCCGCCACTCTTGTAGCTCAGATACGGGCAGCGCTCACCTCCGCCACTCTTGTAGCACAGATACGGGCAGCGCTCACCTCCGCCACTCTTGTAGCACAGATACGGGCAGCGCTCACCTCCGCCACTCTTGTAGCACAGATACGGGAAGCGCCAGAAGTTGCCGAGGCCGACGCAGCTGCCGATGCAAGCGAGCACGAACTTCAGTTTGCTGTCCCACGTCGCTCTGCCGTCGTCAACCCCGTCCTCTGCCCCATCGTCATCATCGTCCTCTGGCACGGAGAGAAAATTTACCAACACGTAAGAAACGGTGGTATTATAGCATTGTACAATGTACAGTGGTATAATAGCATTGTACAATGTACGGTGGACCTTGTTAACTATAGCTCGTGCTACTGTAGTGCAGTGGTTATCACCACCGTTTGCGCAGTGGTAGCGACACCAAGATGAGAGGAGCTAGCCTTGGGCTCGTGCCTTGTGAAGCTCAGTTCCTTTCTCGGTGCCGCCGGTCGACAACGCTTGGCCGTCGTCAAGGACGGTGCTTGCAGCATGGCTTTAGGTTAGTTTCACTAAACGAACTTTGGGTACGTGTTAGCTAGGGAATCCTAAGGTCTTAAGTAGCAACCAGTTGACTGGGTTACTATCTCGATTGTTGGGATTACTAATCCTGTGGACAAAAAGACTCAAGACTTTAGAAGGTGGACAAGGTTCCTTGTAATGGATATGTGAATGGATCCTAATATCAGGTAAAAAAAAGGTTATACACTGCGTTCGACATTTTTTCATGACTCAACACAGAGTAGGATTTAATGAACTGCGTTTAATGCATTTGTCTTGCATTTGGCGCCGCTTTGAATCTTGTCGTTTCCGTTCTACTAAATCCACGGTTTTAATTCCCAAATTATACCAGGAAGGAGTCTCACCTATTGGGTTTATGTCGAGGGTGGCGGTGATCTTAGTGAAGGCGATGCCGTCCGCCACAACCCCGTCATCGCTGACCACCGTCAGTTGGTGGCCATCAGGCCCATCGTCTTCTGGTATCCTGCAACACGGCAGGGCATGAGCGACACGGCATGCCGTGGGCGACAGGTTAGAGGCATGGCATGAGCGGCAGGTATTGCGGCATGAATGAAACATGATGACATGAACGGCAGAGGTTGCGCCAGAGGTTGCGGCATGAGTTTCAAATTGTCATGGGCAGTCGCCGATGAATCTCTGACATTCTGAGCCTGAACATCAGTCTTCATAATAGTTGTGATATTGAGGTAACTCAACGGCTGGGTCAATTACACGGGGTGTTGGCGCTCGCATTGCTTTGTGGCCACACAAAGAGCCGTTCCATTCAGATGAAATCAATGACTATATATACACGCTACCATCATTCTGTGAGGGTGAATAAAGCTTCATAAATGTTTGGCTGGCGTTCAGTTTATCTTCAGTATTGACGAGCGTACACCAGATAAATATAAATGAAAAATAGAGATAGAGATTTGCATCATTTCAAATCCTATTCGTCAATAATTTGAATTGCCCGATTAAAACTACTAGAAAAAGCGATACCAGTTGGACGAACTGACATCACCCAATGATGGGAAAGCCGTGGATTATTGTAGAATTTAAAACAGTTAAAATCAACATAGACGGCAGAACATAAGAACTGCAGATTTGTTGTAATAACACGCTCTGTAAATCATTGCAAGATAAAGCAAAACATAATTTCTTCTAACCCAGTAATGGGGCACTGCCATGCTGTTTATTACACGTCACTGACAGTCAGCATATACGCCAGTTAAAAATGCATACAAGAATGTTATACGGTTAGTGGCATTAAAAAAGTAGATTTTCTCGTCCCTCAGACAACAGATAGAATAATAACGCGAAAATTTACACCACAAAACCTGACAAAGCCATTCGATCAATGCCGTGCAAGATGAGGCTAAATGCTGCAATACATTTCAAAGATTACGTAACTTTGTCTACGATAAAAATTTTGGGTTACATGTAAAAACTTGAATGGTCTAGTTAAAAAAAATAAAAGAAACAGGCTGACGATAGCGACAGTCATGTTCATAGTTCGCTCCCATGATCCGCTCCAGCTTGGTCTACGACTGCTATACGTATAGCGTGGCTTGTAGCGTCCAGCGTGGCCTGGGACTGCTACGTCCGAAACAAATACTACTAAGAATACTAATTCTGTGAATACCTCACACGAACCTGGTGAACTCGTCCCGGGGGTGGCGGCAGAGCTTCATTTCACCCTTCGCGGCAACACGACTTAATGATGTCATGGTTGATGGTTAAGCAGTGCGTAGAAAATTTAGCTTGGATTTATTTTGGGGGAAATGTGTTATGCATGCATTTTGGCAAAGGATAGCAGGATGATGCAATTGATGGAGTTGTCGCTGAATGAGTTGATATCAATGACCAGCAGGTGGAATGAAGTCGCGCTAGCAGAGACCAGCCAAGGAATGTCAGAACACAAAGGCTGGGAGGTAGACGGCGTAAACTAATCAATACTAACTTTTTCAGCCCCAAAAACTATAGAATGTCGTAAAAAATTAGTTTGCACGCTTGAAAGTGTACATATCATATGTATAAAAAACTACAAAAATATAGCTATGATCTAATATTTTGTTTAATGTATTTAAAGGTAGGACGTAGGAGAAGATATCGAGGCTGTTATATAAAGTTTTACTTTAATCACAATAAACTGTAGTTATCAGAAAACTTCGATGCACGTGCGCCGCCTCTTTCGTAGTATTCGAAAGCCGTGGTGCTGAACGAGTTCTTAGTCGCCATGAAGGTACCAAGTTGTTCACCAACGATGGGGAGCAGGCAAGGGAGGAATTGAGGGAAGTGAAAAGGTCTTGGGGAGTAAGAAGAAGAAGAACAAATCTTGAAATTAATAAATTAAATTAATTGAAGGCGAGGGATCTATATAGAATCTCTCGTTTTTGAGAGTGAAGGTACAGCAGCTGCAATACTGCAAGTTATCACGACACAGCTCCGGGTGGTGGCTAAAAAATTCGCTCCTGTGACTAGGTAATTTAGTTTCTCTGGATGTGGGGAGTTCACTTTTCAAGTTGCGTTTATAATAACAAAAAAATCTTGGATGAATGAGAATAATTTTGCGATTGATTACACGACAAAAACTCGTACAGTCTCAGAGACAGCACGTTTCCGTGACGTGTCAGCAAATTTCAACAGATTACGACAATGAATTGCGTTCACATCTGAAAAACTGCAATCGCTTTCAGAATAAAATTTAGCAGATTCGCATAAAGATAGCAATATAATTGAACTAACTGTTCTAACATAATCTTGTTTCTTATACACAACTATCACTTACATTTACGATGTCAGTAGAGGAATATTCTTCCATGCATCATGCATGATTAATTCCCTATTCTTTACCTTTCTTCTAATATTTTAATCATACTTAATCAAAACGGAATAAAACATTTAGGTAACTATAAGTATTACTTTAAGACATGGGTCGGTCAGTCGGTGGAAAGATTTATATTAAAATTCTTTTCGTAAATGTACAGTAAAATTTACCACATACCAGACATTTGCAAAGCTCTATCCTCTATGTATAAGGTGCTCAACCTAATTCTTAGTTCACGGGAAAACTCAAATCTACGAAAAAGTCACCGCGAGATTCAGGTTTGCAATCAACCAATCATCAAATTGTCGAAAAAATGAGATCAGAAACGTAACTTCGTAAGGATTGTTTAACAATTCAACGAGGACAAAAACGTTTTTTAGAAGAATCAGCAGTTTTTAAATTTTTAGCCGCGTCATATGTGTTCCGGTAACCGGCGGGTGATTTGAAAAAATGTCCCGTTCAGCTAATATTGCATGATCCTGTGGCAAGTGATGCTAGGAAGCAAGGAAGGTAGCCCTAGTGTACTACGGTAGATGATGAGATATACGGTGCGACGGGTGCGTCATATGCAGTTATCAACAATCAACATCGCATGACAGAAAGTTAGTCGAGTAACAACCTATGGAGCCTATCAACGCAAACAAATTCCATATTGAATTAATTTATAACGTTAGAAATCATCACTCAAGTAGTTAGGTTCGATACATTGTTCAAGATTGTTACGTAACTTGATTCTTTTACATACAAAATCAAAAGGTAAACGGCGCATCTATATACACTCCTTTGATAACACAGAAATGGAATTGTCTTCTAAAAACAGTGATATAAATAAATCCAGCTGAGAATAGCTCTTAGCCTCATGTCCTTAGCACACTGCGTTAGCTTGCTTCAGTTCTGCGGTGCCGGTCGATTTGAGAAACGTCGACTACATCACCACACCAAAGCACTTGGAACACTAACGTCAAATGAGAGGCTTCGTTGAGGCTCCTCGCCTGTAGGTGAGGGAGGCGAGAGATGCCACTAACTGCCATACGTTAATTTTCTTAGCAGAACAGGAATTTTTGCTGTACAAATAATTAACTATCGATGAGTCTGAAACGAATCATAAACCAAGTTGTGATTGTCAACGGAAATCTCTTCAAGTTAGATTCATCTCGAAGAAAAGTAAGTTATTGAAGTTAAACAGAAAGCTGAATGTTTACGATTCATCACTAAAATAGCCGGATGGAAACATTTCATCAAACCATCATCTTAATAAACAGATGAGGTCTCCTCTTACTCAAAGATACATTTTCCCTAAAAAATCTTGCACGCTATTCTAGAAATTTTTTGCAAATTATTTGTTTGGTTTTAAAAAAGACACGCTGCAAATTCCACGTGACTTTCGTTTCTTGAACACATCTGAATGGATGAGTAAAAGCAAAAAAGTAAATTTGAGAACGAATCAGATTAACGTATTTTCTAACTTAATTAAGGAAAGTGGTACCTTGATGTTTAAAGTTCTGGCAAAAGAAATTAATTTACAATCATTATGAATTGTAAATAAATAATATTGCAATCGACATTAAAAACCGAACTCATAGTACAAACTTCTAACAGAAACTGATTTTTAAGGGTAACATCGATATAAACAAAAATAAATACAAATTCCATATTCAGATTTAGTTTTGTTCCTAACAAGAAATATTTTTAATTCAACGAGACTGCCTGCACCGAAAGATATCTGGGAATGTTTAGGCATAGAAAGTGTTTTCCGCTGTTGTTATAGCTATGCATTGGCTCGATGCAAACTCCTGTAATTTTTTTTTTCTATACAGTTACGTACATAATACGTATCTGCGTCAGTTTAATGGAAAACGAAAGGAAAATTGTTCATTAGAACGTCCTCTCCTGCATATATATAGTGATACTAGTTGTAAGTCCAAATAAATTTAAAGTTGCTGTAGCAGCTGTATGCACGCCTCAACCATGGTTGAACTATATTTTAGTTCAACCATGCGCCTCTAGCTACGTGATGGCTTCACCACATGGCTGAGAAGCTGGCCCATGGGAATAGACCTTGCACGAGCTCGAATAATGAATATCTTGAATGTTTTCTGGTCTTAAACAGTGTCCATATATTTTGATATGAATGCGTAGGACCTTTCGCTTCTCCTTAGACAGGGAAAAAAATTGCCAAAAATGCTTACGCTATAATGTATTAATATTATTAAAGTCAACTGATGATTATAATGCACCAGAATGTATAAATATTATAATTAACTGATGGGAGTGCAATTAGATAGAGCAGCGACACGATGAGTTGCGCTCCAAATAAAGTTCTTTAATGTATTGATGGATAAAAATGTCGAATTATTTTCTCCATTTGATAATAAAATGTAATAATGTTTCTCCGAGTCGTCGACAACAGCAAATTAAAGGAGCTTACACACCCCCAAATTTTTCATGCACGAAATGAAACACTACATCATACATGCGTGAATAGAAAACGCAATAGGAACATTTTGCGCGGGTTAGTATTCTTCACTCACAAGAACAGAAGTTAATAACAAAAACCGTGAGAGTAAATGGGTCGAAAAGAAGAAAGTCAAAAGGGAGTTGAATTTTAAAAGATGATTTGAAGCGAGTTATGACAGACTGACAGTTTACTCACATATGAGCGCCGGCTGGACCAATCACCTTTGACCTGAGACTGCCCATGATGTTGTCTTCAGTACTGTACGCTACAGAATTATAGTGCACACAAGTATTATTGATCGAGTAATTATAATCAGAATTATTAATAACCGAGTAATTATAACAGAATTATTAATAACCGAGTAATTATAACAGAATTATTAATAACTGAGTAATTATAACAGAATTATTAATAACCGAGTAATTATAACCAGAATTATTATTAACCGAATAGTTATACCCGAATTATTATGAACCAAATAATCATGATCAGAATTATTAATATTAATGGAATAGTTAGGACCAGAATTATTATCAACCGAATCATTATGACCATAGTTATTCAACCAATTATTATTATACCCAGATTTCATCATTGTCATTATGGCCTAGAATTATTACACCGAGACTTTACCATTATCATTAGAACAGAAGAACATTACTACGCTACAAATAATGTTTGTATATTATTAAGAATCTGACCACAACTCACTGCAGGCCGGTACGTTATAACCATTAATGTGACAAAATTGCCATCGAAATCTAAGTCGTCATTCTCCAATTTAAACGAATATCTTATTAGAAAAACAGAAAATGTAACTAACGAGTGACATAACGACAGCTTATAAATAATTATCATGAACAAAAACGCAACTACATTAAATATTGATAGCTATTTCTTCGTTTTATTGTAGGCGAGCAACATGACTTTATCTTAAACGCTGGCGACTTTCATAGGCTGTACATGTTCAGAAGTGAACAAACATATCTAACGTTGCTCAGAGAATATGACTATATGAGTTAAAATTAACAAAAAGCAAAAAAGTCCTTCCTCTTAATTTAGTCCAAAAAAGAATTCTTTGTCTTAAATTTGTCCTTAATTTTGTCAAAAAAGTCTTTCCTCTGTAACTGCCTCTAATCAGTCACAATTCATAATAATATGATACGTGCTACTAATCAGACCAGAATAATATGGTGCACATCCGGCGGAGGGCTCACACCAACTGAACAAAATAGAAGCCACCCGGGCAGCCAACCCGCCTAACAATACATGCCCTCCATTGTTTCGGTCTGTTATTATCTGACCAGGGACAAGCAATATTATATCCTGAATCAATTAATGTGTGAAGGCACGTGCTTTTTTCCTGCATACCGACCCTGATGCGTCGGTATCAAGTCTCTCACACGCCTGCATACCGTCCCTGACGCGCCTCTATCATGTCTGACAGGCCTGCATACCGTCCCTGACGCGCCTTTATCATGTCTGACAGACCTGCATACCGTCTCTGACGCGCCTTTATCATGTCTGACAGGCCTGCATACCGTCCCTGACGCGCCTTTATCATGTCTGACAGNACTCGTGAAAGGTCACACAAAACCTTATACCTGTCTCTTATACACATCTAGATGTGTATAAGAGACAGCCTGCATATCGTCCCTGACACGCCTGCATACCGTCCCTGACACGCCTGCATACCGTCCCTGACACGCCTGCATACCGTCCCTGACACGCCTTCATCATGTCTGTGACAGGCCTGCGTGTCAGACATGATGAAGACCTGCATTACAAACCTGTTCATGCATATTACTGTGAGCAAATTTATATGTTACTTGAAGTAGCGTGGTTATCCGGACCGTCTATTCTGGACTTTGAAAGATTATCCGTGTTTATATTTAAGAATGACAGCCACACATAGTGAGAGGAATAATACAAAATAAAGATTTTATTCTAACCAGGGAAATATCAGAGTACTCCATCGAGCCTATCACGAAGATCAAAGGATGATGCATCATTCTTGACCAAGGTTTGGCTCTTGGTTCGGCTGCCCCGTGAAGATGATCGAGCGCCCCGGCGCAGTGAGTGTCCATGGCATCTGTGGCGGCTGTTCTTCAGCTGAATATTATTGGTGCATGCTTAAGATTCTCACGTGCGCTTTGGGTTATTCAGCTTTTGCGTAGACTATAACTTCATGTATCGGTTGTTTATCTTGGATGGCTGCTGATCTCGGAGTTACTAATTTTCAGCGCTAAACTGATATTCAAGACCTTATCTTATCTAATGAGGATACCTTTTCTATTAGTAAATAAATTGCAGGATCAAGATAACGGTGTGGGAAAATCCCTCTATCGAGATAAGCTCATTGACCAGATAACTATTCCTAGTGATTTGCTCACGTTAAATGAAAAAGCGTTAAATTCACGAACTTAATTAGCTCTACCTCAATTTGAAGGCTTACACTCGCATTTTAAAATTTTTTTCGCAGTACGGATCGAAATTATGTCATAAGTTGATAATTATCTTAATTATCATCATATAAATCATAACTTATAACTTTGCAACGAGACCAAGAGTTTTATCAAGATGAAATTCATGATAATTAATAAATGCCTGTACTAACCGTTTTTTTAATGAAGCCAACGCACACTGATATATATCATTTCAACCTAATATGAGGCGCCCAATATTACAGGACTCCCCAGCGATTTAAACATGGCGGTCGCATCTCATTCTGTAATATTAACACAATGTATGTGGTGTCCGCTTTGATTAAATCATTTTAGCGTGCTTCTGATTCTAACCACGTAACCACCTTGCGGATTTCGACCGGAATTTTTACAGCTCGTTGCGGATTTCGAACGCCCAATTCGCTTATCTAATCAGATGATCTCATCCATTCGGCCAAGCCGTGCTCATATGGACGTTGTAATAGCTTATATGTACAGTTGTAACTGTACTGTTGGGAACTGTACAACAGTCCATTTTCAACAACAACAACAACAGTACTCTACCAACAACAGTACAGTTTATAAGAACAGTGCTGTACAACAAAACAATTTACAACAACAACAGTAGGCAATGTACAAGAGCCGTTTCCTAATCTAGTTTAAGAAAGCATTTTTTCAAGAAATTAAAAGAAATTGTTGTGACTCTAACCATGAACAGAGGATCCGAATGAGTGACCATAAAAAAAATATGCAGTGTAACAATGTTGTTCATGATTCAATTGTGCCGGCAATAGAAAACTACAAGTATTAAATGATTAGAGAAATTGATATTGGGACAATGAAATCAAAAAGAATATTAAATAGATTTACGTCTCATTTCGTGTGACCGAAAATTCATTACCCAATGTGCACTGATATGATGGCTCAGTGAGAACTTGAAAAGTTAAAGATCACCATGCAGGAACGAATGATTTAAATTAGAGATAACTACAAAAAATATAACTCAGTACTCACTGCAGTGAGTGACAGAGAGCGCATTTTCTCGGCGACGAAAACTTGAGGTCACGGACGGACGGACGGACAAACAGACAGACGGACATGGCGAGCACAATAGTGCCTTTTTCCATAAATGAGAAAAGGCGCTAAAAATATGCAACTGTATCTGTTGTTTGTAACCCGTTTCTTTCAATCCATTCGCTTCGACCTATGAGTAATTGTCATATTTTTCCACAATATCAAGTTAAAATAGATCTTGTGAATACCCATGCAGTCTCTGCTTTGGCACCATCAGATTATTACTTCTGTCAAATAATTGACTTTTATTGCAGAATCTTCAGAGTCAATTAATTGAGTATATCACAAGTTAATTCGATAACGCCTCAATAATACATCTAAATAACAATTGAGATTACTTTCTAATTGCTATTATTGACATAGCACTAGTAAACTATCTTTCTTGTATCGTTGTAAAATTTATTCTATTATTACATGAGAAGAGTTTCCCATCAATTGAAGGAGCCTATATACCCAAAATAATGTGTTTTAAATAGACCAATCCGACTAAACGAAGTCGTGGCAACGGTTCGTTTAAAGAAGGATGTCCTCTTTATAAGTGATCGGTAAGTATATAAAAGCATGTCTCGCGAAGCAACCATAGCTACAATAAATCGAGAAAAGAAAAAATGTTAATGTAGACTTTATTTCACGACTTGTCAGCAATAACGCGTGAACGGGAGAGCAATCGCCTTTTAGACGAAGGTAAATAGCATTCGTCCTTTATTATACTCAGATAAGGTCTTGCCAGTTACGCAAGGGACGAGGCGCGATATTGCATTAAATCAAAAAAATATAACTCAGTACTCACTGCAGTGAGTGACAGAGAGCGCATTTTCTCGTCGACGAAAACTTGGGGTCACGGAAAGACGGACGGACAGACGGACAGACAGACGGACATGGCGAGCACAATAGTGCATTTTTCCATAAATGAGAAAATGCGCTAAAAAGGATGCACCGTTTGTACGTCAGCCTCAACCCAACTCCTCTGAGCAAAACTTCAAAATATGGCATAATAATAGAGTTTTAAGGTGATTAGTTCTTTTTTATTATAATTATAGTAAACAGAACGAACAGTAATGAACAATTAAAATGGCAGGTTAAAAAAATATTAACAAAGAAACTAACGGCTAGTCGCTGCAGAAAGACCCTTTGAACCCTTCTCAAGGTTTTGATCAAGTCAAAATTATTTTTCAACTCTTGAGAACTTTTTTTGATTCATTCCTTTGTAATATATGAATTCATAACATCGACTCTTATTTCTACCGCAAAAACTATAAAAAAAAACTACGCCGTGATAACAACCCTACTCGTGAAAGGTCACACAAAACCTTATACTGCTTCTCTCCAGTTATTTATTAAAACTCGAGTAAGTTCAAGGTCACATATCGCACTAGATCCAATTACGCGATAAGAATAAATCATAAGATCTGGACAACTGATTAGGATGATTCCATTAATTCAAGTGATTGTTATTTACAACTGCATTGAAAGGGTCTTGGGTCATGAGATAAACTCGTGTAATTCCCGTCGCACGGACAGTTACGAAATTTTTTCTCGTGTAGGCGCAGTAATAATTTCTAGGCAAGAATTAGTGAAGAAAAATCATTAAAAATTATTATAAAACCAGAACATAACAACGATTGGTTAATCGTAAGAAGTGCAAAGTTTTGTTATGCTTTCGAGAGGGAAGCCTGCAGCCTGCACGCTCGTCTGCTCTCGTTCTCTCCAGATCATTATATATATTTCCACACCCGCCCGTCCAAACCAAAACCGACGAATCTTGTAAATAGTCGATTTTGAACTACGTACTCCCATATGCGTAAGACGCAAATAATAGATAAAAATTATAGATATTTTTTCAGCAACTGTTCAATGAAGATTCAAAAATCATATTTAAAGGTAAAAAATGTTTCTGCCCGGTTGATGTTTTTCCAAACCAGATTCGTCCAGATATCAGAAGCAAGCCACTTATCATCCACTTAACAGCTTGACAATAATGCCGTATTGTCCCTCTTGAGCGCAACCGGCTTCATATGCCTTAACTTTTATTAAAATTCAAGCAAGCTATAACAAAAAAGGTAAATACAAATTTCATCGCATCTTTTCCATCTTTTACCGGTTTAACACAGCGTTCAAACCAATATTTGTACCAGGTTGATTTTCTGAACCAATATTTAAAGTTCCCGAGATCTACTGTAATTTTGCCTCTAAAATAAAATGATATTTATTTATATTTTTATTTATACGTGAAGGCAGTTTACGGAGATTTTCAACCTCTGTCATCAGGACATAACAGAAACTCGTGCACCATGGAGACATGTAAAATTCCATATTTATCGGTAAACTTGCATTTTCGTTCCAATAACTTATTTCTACAGCAGAATGATGCAATTATTTAATCTACATTACTTTACGGGTTATTCAGTACTATTATTAATCTCTTTAAATTATGCATGCAAGAACGAAGGCATGTCTGCCCTTACAAGTTTACCAGGTAGACACGGAGAAGCATTTAAGATAAGATTAGGTACTCACCCTCTCATGTCTTCAGATGATAAGACCAAGCGGCCCGTAAACTTTATGTTCCGCCCATCAGTAGAGCCGTACTCAATGCAGCTCGATCCATTTTCTGCGGTAGAAATGAAGTTTGTGCCGAAAGAGTCCAACGTTGATTTGCCGATCAAGCCTCGGGGTCGCTCCGGCTGAAGTGTCAGGTACTGCGAGGCTTTGGAATGCGGTACGGGAATACCGGCTCTGGGCATCACGGTAAAGTAATGGGTAGGGAGAGATTTCTGTTGGCTTAGCACAATGCGAGGAAATTGAGTAGCAGCTCTGGAATCATTAACTGGCCAAAAAGCAGGCATGTTTCCCGCATTAATGGTATATGAGTAGCTCCTATCGGAAGGGCTGCGTTCGCTCGAACATTTTATGTTAGATAACTGACGCCTTCGAGCTGAATCTGTTCTTTTCATGGATAAGGTGTCCTGGGCTGGGGGTGGTAGAATAGCTTGCTTCCGTATCCGATTTGGTACCGAATTGTTATTCGTGGGTGCTTGTGATTTGGGGACTTCATTTCTTTGAGAAGGTTTTGGACTGCGGGGAATGGATCCTTCTGATACATGTTTTTCTTTTATAGTCTCATTTGCTTTGAACTCTATCAAATTACCCGCTGAAGGTGAATTCGTCCTCTTCAAAAAAGGAGTGGCGTCATCTTCCGTCAGTAGACGATCACTTTCGCTAGAATCTCCGTCTAAGCGCGATTCAGAAAAGGACCAAATTCTTCTTTTCACATTCTCCAGGTTTGAATTGGGGCTACTTCTAAGGTTGTCCACAGGCACAACTGAAAAAGATCTACCACATTTTTTGGGATATGGCTCACCATTATCATTACAAGTGTCTTCACAATCATCGCAGTCATCGGAACTTTCGGCAGGGTCCAATGGAATGAATAAATTTGTGAAATTTTGAGGCACGTGACAATCACTGACCGAACGAATAGTTCTCGCAGGAAGTGGACTGGCGGGAGGAGTAGCTTCCACCACTCGCATCAAAGGAACATTAACTTGATCATTTCCCTTCTTCGAATTTGTAAACTCCATCTTTGATGATATATTTATCCTTTCTCTCATTCTTTTCCAATATTCAATTATAATGCTGAAAATATAAGAAAATTAACAATAACAAGCATAAATGCATTTCCAAAGCACAGAATTTAATATCGCTCAATTTGGAAGGCAGGCACTTCTGTACACAGCACAGCACACTTAGAGCTCGGGCGCGCGGCCCATAGTTTTTACCCTGCCGTAATACACATAGACTATTACTTAATACTTTGTAACTATTACCATAGCTATTGTATCTATGCGTGCATTTTACAACGAACTAATTAGACGCTAATATGAGTTAGAGAGAGGATCATTCAAGGTAACAATTTAATGAACAGATCTGTAATATCTTAAAAACATTGACAAGTGTCTCAGTCATTGAAATACCACTATGTCAACTGTAAATCATGTCATTCTTGGAGTTTAATGTTTAACGAATGTGTAAAAAAATTCACTGCAGTAGGCATACTTTCTGATTAAAGCCATATTATCCGCATGCACCATAAAAATATTAGCATATCATAATTACTGTTAAGTTGAATGTCTCAATTTCGCAGTTCTGCGAAAATGAGCCAGCCAATGTTAGTACCGTTTTCTGTGGCGAAGCAAGCCAGAAATCGTTTCAGAGGAGACTGATATTAATAATAATATAGCGGTTCCAGCGTTTTTTAGGCAGTAGGCCTGTCGCCGATTCTTAACATTGCAGAACATCCACAGCTTGTTGTGGGTTTGTACTCGCAACCAACTGTTCACATTTTCATTTTGCTTAACGATTCCAATTCTATTCTATTCTATTGAGTCTTGGTAATTAATAACGTCACACCAGCGTTGAAAAATATTGTAGGGTCTTCACTGTTCACACATGACCGAATATTCATAAATCCTTTCGTCACTATTCCAGATAACGCAATCGTCATCCAACCAAATCACTGCGTAGCAACTCAAGCCAGCACCCAGCAACAGAATACATAAGCGTATCTGAGCTAACTTATCAGTAAAACTTCAATATCAGGTCAATAATTAATGTTTAAAAAGTTTTCCAATTCAAGCTTAGCAGCTCTCTTTCTTGTCTGCCAAAATCCGGTAGCGTTGCACTATTGTTTACAATAACATAAATGATTAGTTTCGTGTAATCTGTAATCTGGGGTCATTGAATAGTTAACCTAAGTTGAAGACGACAAGCTGCGCCCAGTTTGACCCAGTAAATCAGTCAAAACAGTAAGTCTGGTCCCCGCTTATGCTATTTTAATGTTAAACGTTTGATATTGTAACGTACTTTATTTTACGCATCAACGCACGTAAGCCAAATCAAAAACAGAAAACTTCGTTTCAATAACACATTTCACATAAGGTAGAGGCGATAATAATTTTCCATATTTCAAAGTATATTTATTAGAATTTTCATAGCATTTTCATTGGAAAATCAAAAAATCAAGGTTTCGAGTAGTTTCATAAAAATCATGCACAGTGTTGAAGCCGTCATTCAAGTCTTAGCACTTGCCACCAGTTCAATAGAGCGAGAAGGACACGCTGTTCACCTCCATATGAATCGTGTGATGAGCGAGTAGGTATAGTAGATGCCATGATCAATAGGCCAATATAAGAAACCATTATATAACATTCAGAAAATTTTCGAATTATTATCAAAACAACGTTATGACTAATGGATCCAAATGACGAGAAAAATCAGTCGAGTTTCATAAATTTAAACTTTCAATTCATAATTGATTAGTTCACTCAGCAATCAGGTGTACCATTAAAAAGGAACATGGAATAAGAGTACTTCCATGGATCAAAAAGTAATAAAATTTATTAAATGATTTCCTCTGCACATTTATTTAAAATAAGAACCTTTCGATTACGCTACTAGATTAACTTCACGTTTTCTTCACTTTTTGCCGTACGCGACAAGCACGCGCACTTTTATACCATGCACAGGCGCAGAGGTCGAACACAATTAAGATAACTCGAAGCCTTCAAAATAATAAAACACTTCACCATTGCCAATCAGCGCTAGACTCTTCATAAACCAACTATGTAATAATGCACAATACGCACTTATATCGTCATTGATCACAAATCACTATTCGAAAACAAATAACTGGGCGGTTAAGCTTCCTAACAAGAAGCGGGTTCAAACCAACTTGCAATTGAAACAATTAAGGGCATTGCACAAGTGTAATAGATATTGCTTGTTCGTTTACCAGAAAAGTCTGGTAAAAATTACGGAGCCCTGCACTGTGTTGCGCCTCAGAGCCCGGCGATCAAGTGAGCCTGCATGGCTTGATCATGTCACAGCCACATTGCCCGCAATTGTCTTATCAGAAGTTGATAGCATCGAGATTAGAGTCAACAAGTGACGCTGCCCTCAGAGAATCAAGTACAGAGAGCACAGGAATGGCAATCTCGTCACCTCTTTAAGTCTCATTCACAGAGAACGAAGTTAAATAACTCACATGGCGAATATCTCAGACATCGGAGAAAAATGTAAATATTTTAAACTCTCATCATTCATCTTCGAATAATAACTGTAGAATGAAACTTTTCAAGGACTTGACACTTGTCTCAATGGTGATGATCACAATTAACACATGTGTACGGCGTAACACTGTTAATAGAATGAACCGAAAATTTAATCTTGTACAAATTAACACATGCAATCTGCAAACCATGCAATCATAACGAATTTAAAACAAACTATGAATGGTTTGTTGCAACTATAAATGATGATGATGTCAAATAATATAGTCGTAGAAAAGGGCTAGCAATCTCCACAGTCTGATCTTTAAAAAAATATGAAGATGTTGATATGAGGCACGCTATTCGCACAGCGTGACGTGCGTTTTTTTTTTCTTTCTCAAGCGCAACGAGCGTATTTACTCGTAAATGCCTATTCATTTATTAGCGTGAACAATGAATGCACTCGTATACAGTGACGAGCGTATTTGCTCGCATAACTTGGAACCTTTTCTTATTCGTATAACTTGAATAGAGTATATTCGTCAGCGTGAGCGCCTCATACACAAACGAACCAAGCAACAAATGAACAAAAATGAATGTTGACAACTGCACCCAAGAGACCAGATACCGCTGTCTCCACAAGCCGTGTTGTGCTCGGTGTGCAATGCTACATTCAGCGTGCAGTGGTATACTCAGCGTGCAGTGGTATACTAAACGTGCAGTGGTATACTCAACGTGCAGTGGTATACACAACGTGCAGTGGTATACTCAACGTGCAGTGGTATACTCAACGTGCAGTGGTATACTCAACATACAGTTTATACTCAATGTGGATTGCACCGTAGTTTAATAGTATAGCACACTGCATAATGCGCATTGCGCAATGTCTAATATATTTATATTTTGTCTAAAACAGTGCCGTGGTAGACTCCAAGTGCAGTGATCCACCTATTGTACTGAAGCAATACACGATGGATTAAAAGTGAAGTAGAGATTGATGAATGTACTGTGTGTATAGAGATGCGTGAATGTACTGCGTGTAGAGATGCGTGAATGTGCTGCGTGTAGAGATGCGTGAATGTACTGCGTGTAGAGATGCGTGAATGTACTGCGTGTATAGATGCCTGAAATAGTACAGGTTACACAGTAGTCAGGTCGGAGCTGGATCTGAAGAGACCTCATCCGACTTACTTGAAGATAAGCACGTGATCTGTACAATTTATCTACATAACAATAAGAATCGTACCAATATAATGTCAAGAGCGTGATTGCATAATTTTGAAATTTCTTCAAATTCTACAAGGAGACGTCTTCATTTAATAAAATATAATTTATTTGTGATGTTATAGTGGCAATCACAATTTCACTAATATTTATGATTTTGTGAACAGCTTACCCTGCCATGTAATTGGCAGATACCAATCTTGATATAAATAACGCGATGAATATTCGTGAGATTTTACTAAATATGTTAATTAGTTAATTTAATCGTATATCTTACGTTGTGAAATCCGTCATGCATTCACACACTTGATGACAGTAGCAATAAATGGACTAACAACTAACGCAGGGTTTTATTTGACTGCCATGACGCGAATAACACGGAGTTGCCATCGCTAGCCTGCACTGCATAATTTAATGCTGACTAGACTGTAATCGGCCGTGCATGCTTCTCTCCATACCGGGGCATATGACAAACAAGCATAGACTATCCACGTGACAAAGAACTTCAAGTGCGAGATAAATATAGCCTTCAATCTGCTCTTTGCAACACGTTATGTGGTTGACCTACGCTTGAGAAATTTTCTGAAACATTTTTAAAGGACTACATCAATGAAAAGATATTCCTAAGAAATTTTTCTTCTTCCGTCTCATCGTGGTCAGCGAGCTTGTTGGGCTCGTTATGTCACGGATGGAAGGTCGCGCAAAGTTATATACAATCATATGTCATCATGCAAAGCAAAGTTAAAATCTTTCATTAATCTAAAATATACTGTCAACAAATCATGTATAAGCAAGATTCGTAGAAAAATTCGTAAAATCATATAAAATATATATATATATATATATATCGATAAGACATCAAAAAAGTCGAGAATGAAATTTAACTGAATCAGTTGTACAGAAAATAAAGGAATGTATCGTATAGAAAGCGGACAACGGAATAAATTTCTAAGAAAGACTTAAATAATGCAGATATTGAGCACAGTCACCTTGAGAGTTGAGACCTCCCGGGCGTACGATCGAGGCATGCTCAGATTTTAGATCATAACGCGCAGATACACACACGCAGCCGACTCTTAATAAATTAATTGACAGAGGCTGACCAAGTGAGAGAAAAACACTGACCAAGTGAGAGAAAACACTGACCAAGTGAGAGAAAAATACACATAAAATCCTCCAAATTTTAAAATATTCTAGCATTTGAGCACTGCACATAATCTAGCTTTGTTACCGTAAACTAAATTCGCATCACGCGTACAAAAAACAATCCAATATGTGACCCGCGCTAATTTACTTTCAAAAATCGCACAATGCTAACAGAGTACCGCTTTTCTTATATTTCGGTATATGTATAGCCTACTGTATACATGACCAAAAATCAAATACCTACCTTTAAGGTATTGAGATTCAACCGATTAGACTGTCTGTGGCCTGCTCGTCACATATTTTTTTTAAGAATGAGCTGTAAGAAATAATATTAATTTATTTAGAAGTGTGGCGGATTTCAGTCCCTAAAGTAAGACATTTTCGTCGGTATCAAATCATCAAGGGCAAAGCAACGTTTAATCGAAACACTTGCTATCAATAATTAACTTCAAGTTGAAGCCATACACATAATTCCTCGGTACACATGGAAAATAATGTCCCGTTACATAGTGCATGGTAAGAAAAAAAACTGATCATATCACAGTGGTACATGAAGCTTCCTTCGGAATCGACACTTTCCCGCGTAAAACCAATCGGTTACTGAATTTTCCAGTCAGTATCTGAGCGTGAAACGAAGTCAAAAAGTTCCGGGCTTCCGTCCTATAAATTGCTTCGCGTCATCAACAACCCCACACCAAATGCTGACCATCATGCCTGAAAACGACACGACTCATTAATTTAGCATATCGGAGCAATATATAATTGTTGTCAATCTCCTGTGACGAATAAAAACTAAACTTTCTAAACTATTTGGCTCTTCACAAGCACCGTGTTCTAAGGTCAGCACGCAATCAAGAACCTTCCGGCCTTAAGCTCTGACTTGAACTGGTGCGAGACAGTGAGGTGAGGTGTCTGGTCAGTGGTCACTGGTGTAGTCGGAGCTCATAACTAGTCCGCAGAACAAGCGCTGCTGCAGAAGCACAAGTTTGTTAGGCGTAAGCAGGCAAGGGAACTGGCCTCACTTCCACCCACTATGATTTACGATAAACTGAAAGCCTTTCTCCTAGTCTCCGTCGCGGCTCGAAGAGCAAACATTCTGCTCCAATTTCGTTGACACATGGCAGTCGAGACGACGCTATGTGCGTCGTATATGTGGTTAACATTCTCGAAACGTGCGTTGAGTTGTAGTCACTAGATTCCTGGGTTTGGTACTTTTTTTTTTGCTCAAGACGAGACAGGAAGCGATGTTCCGATTAGTGATAAATCTCTTAAATTTTCCGTTCTCTGCAGATATACGAAAACGAGACGAGACGACCCGGAATCAATTGGAGTCATAAATTTCCCAGAATGTACATCTTTTTTAACGAGGCGTAATAGTTAACCTTAGTAGGAGCGGTATAAAATTATTATCTGAACAAATTTTTGTCAGTTATCGACGTTTAAGATATTTTACCGTGTAAAATGGTTTCACAAGTGTTTATTTTGCAAATGAGTGCAAATTTGAAGGTCATGAGAAAGCCCGTAGCCACACTTCTATAAACGGCCGACTCGAAACGTATATTCGGGACATAAGTTTCAAAAAACGGGACATAAACGTCGTTCCGATTCATACCATTATTCCGGAACAATTTGTCCTCCTGTCTCGTTCGGGACAGGGGGTCTCGTTGAAAGTTTTTCGGAAACTTTCAAGTCTCGTTCCGTTGCCCCGGTTAATTCCGAGAAAATTGTTCCTAGACGCAGGAGTCTAGTAGCCACAGAGCGGCGAAGCCTGAGAGCGGGGTACCTGACCTCTGGTGAAATACGTACTCAGCTGTCTGCCACAAGTTCAATCTTTAATTAAGGCAGAGAATCAAACTGTTATACAAGAAGGTGTGCTGTGCAAAGCTCCACGGCAGGAGCTTACTTCAGTCGGCTGCCACGTCAACGTCATGATAGAACATTCTTCCAGAACCATCAAAAGTGCTTGTTCGGTTCCGCGGCAATGAGCGGATGGAGAAATTTGTTCGCGATTGAAGCTTTGTTTGCATATGAGCCCAAGTCCTTAGCACCGATCAGCACTCGAACGTAAAAAAATTAAATCCTGGCTTGTCAGGCATCCTGGTGTGGCATGGCTAGGACGGCTCTCGTGCGCGGTTGGTGCTCCATGTTTGATTGTCTTATAACAGGTGTAGTTAGTCCCACAAGTGAGGTTGGTGCCCCAAGAATGGCTGGTGTACACAGATGAAGCTTATGTCCCAGGAGTGGTTGGTGCCCACAGGTGAGGTTGGTACCCCAGGTGTGGTTGGTGACCTAAGGCGTTGGTGCCCCAAGGCTTTGGTGCCCCTATAGTGTGGTCCCGGAGACCTGGACGGGTGTGGCCTCCTCTCAGTTGTGATCCATTCACTGCATGGCGTGATCTCATTCTTTGCGTGGTCTACGCCCTGGCGTGGTCTACGCCCTGGCGTGGTCTACGCCCTGGCGTGGTCTACGCCCTGGCGTGGTCTCCATCCTGGCGTGGTTTACGCCCTGGCAAGGTCTCTACCCTGGCGTGATCTCCACCCTGGCAAGGTCTCTACCCTGGCGTGATCTCCACCCTGTCGTGGTCTACGCCCTGGCGTGATTTCCACCTTGAGGTTGTCTCCACACTGGCATGGTATCCCTCTTGGCGCGGTCTCCACCTTGCTGTTGTCTTTATCCTCTTCACCTGTAGTAATTTAAAAGCCGTGGTTTATGATTGTCCCTCATAATTCGATTTAGGTACCGACGGTCTCTTTCAGACTACTTCGACTTTCGGCCAAACCTGTGCATTGCTGAGGATGTTTTTCAATCTGTTCAAAAGCAGTCATTACTTTTGAGACAGTACCTCTAGAAACGTCAAGCATTCGGGAAGTTCCTGTCACACTAGCACCTGCCATTCAGGCACTAACAATTTGGCCTCTACAAAAGTCAGAGAGCTTTGCTATTTAAAATAGGCTAGGTTATAGGCACAAAAATTTACCAAAAATATCTGTACAAAGATAAAATAGATAAATTAGCAGCAACAATAAAACATCAAAATTTGTCACGTTTTCGTTGTTTATAGCGTATTCAGAAATTACGATATCAAAATGTCTGGTGTTTCCCTTATTTTGTCCAACCCCTATATTTACAGTGACTAATTTCGAACATGGCACAAACATTTTTACCAATCTATAATACATCTATCTATGAAATTTTACTGTTATACTGAGCTTTTGTTTGTTAGTTGATGCCGCAGGCACCGTAAATAAACAAGGGCTGTTCGAACGATAAGCGATATTACCTATAGCTGGGTCAGAATTGTTTACGAGAAACTATTAGGATCCGTCGAATATCAGCTTAGGAGATAATGGAAGTTTCACGCCAAATATGAGACTCAAAGGAACATTCTTTCATGAAGGTACTCAAGTTTCAGTATTATTACTGGTTTCTTAATGAAAGGTTTTCTATAAACATTTGATTCTGGATTCCGGATGACGGGATTCGTGATGACGGGAAATTGGATGAAGATTGTCGGAATAACAAGACATGACATTTGTTTACCTGATTCGGAAAATAAATTAGATCTCTCTTATGCATTACTTTTTTTCATAACCCAATTAATTATCGCTTATTAAAAATTAAGTGCACAGATAGATGAAACGTTCGATCCCAAAACATATAGTGGATTTAATATAAAAATAATTAGAAAATGGATGTTGATATCAGAATGTATTTGTATTGATGCCCACAGAAACATGAATGTTGGTTTTAGAAGGCATATCAACATTGATATTCGTACTCAGGGAAATTGATGATGACATTTGAAGGCTCCCAGAACACTGATACTGTAATTGGATTAGATGACCTTGTATTGGTGTGGTTATGCAACTTGGTATTGTAAGGTCTTCATTACTCAGATCATAATGGATGGTATTAGATCAACAGCGGTGAACAATAACCCATTACTATTATAAAGAATATACAACGTTCAACACAATATCACATACAACAATCTAATTCTAGTGAAGCTTGATCCAAGGAGATGTGTGAACTTTGGACACCTCGTGTCGAGATTTGAAGTGTTGCAAGCTGCAAGTTGTGCAACGTAGCGGCGTCCACTTGGTCAAATGAGGCTGCCACACGAGAGTAATACCAATAAATAAGTTATAAATTATCTACAATCTCCAGGACACATGCGTCGTTATTAGGACTGTTGCTGGGATTAGTTGATCTTCCTACCGACATCATTATTTCATCTATGCACAGTTGATCTATGCTGCTGGTTAGGATATTAAATCAATAAATACAAATTAATGTCATTTATTTTCATGTAAATCAAATAGAACCTTAAGCAGAAAGAGAAATCTCGTCTAAATTGCCTTATTTACAATAACACACGATTTGAACAAAATTGCAATAGTATTTTTTATTATTAAATTTGCACCTATCTCAACAACAAAATGAGTTTTTCAATAACTTTTCCTACATTTGATAATAATAACGCCGCAGAGAAGACTATTGAAAGTTCGTAAAATATTATTGCCGGAATTGTTCAATTCTGTTCCTAAAAATGGTAATTCCAGTTAGAATAGAATAGAATAGAAGTGTCGGCGTTGAAGAAATAGGCCCATGGCCTGTTGCCGATTCTTGAACTTTTCGTGACTTGATTCACAAGGGATCCGGCCTTTGTCCTCCCTACTAGAAAATCTCTGATCCATTTGAATACATTACTCTCAATTCCCAAAGACTTCAATTTACGCAACAACCGCTCATGTGGGACACTGTCAAATGCCTTGGCAAAATCGAGGTACACTGCGTCTACTGGCTCCCTTTCGTCCAGCAGGCGGGTCGAAAGGAAATTGAAATCAAGACCAGAATGAACTCAGAGATAGAGAATCGATTCACTAATAGGCATTGTTGAAAATATTGAGGCAACTCCTTTATAACAAAGTCCTGTTTTTTATGAAAAAAACTTTTAACATGAATAGACCCTGAGCTGCATTGAAGATAATGGAGTCTTTATTTACCGAAATAATACCAATTTGTTCATTGTGAAACAAACCAAAAATCACGTTTAAATTTGAAAATATTTTTCCATCCATCGTATTTTCGCGGCATTTCTCCACAAGTAATTTTAGGAATGAAGAACATATGAAGGAAGGCGCTTTACGAATGATACAGGTATAAAACCGAGGAGTTTACGTTATCAATCAAATATTAATATCGTCGTGTGATTTCTGATGTTAAGTGTATTCGCATCAAACCACTAGTTATTTAAGTGAACATAGCTGTTCTTCACGACACTTTTCATAAAAATTCCTTGTCATACAAATTCACGAAGAATTTCTAAATCGCGCAATTTTCATTTAAGTGAGTGGAGAGTGAAAGTTTTCTCATGTCATATCATGCATATCAAATCACAGTGATGTCGGCGCTGAAGAATAGGCTCGATGTGGCCTGTCGCCGATTCTTGTATTTTTCGCAACTTGTTCACAAGAGAGAGAAAAAAATGTCCCCTGGCAAAACTTTTCAAAACTGACGATAGTAGTTTGAAATAGCTAATAAACTTCTAACATGTTCGTAAGGTGTCAGGCATTCAAGTCTGAACATATATATCTTCATAAAGCTTTATCGTGTCTGTTCTTGAACGAATTTATACTCGGAGAGTCAACGATGCCATCGGGGAGGCTGTTCCGCATGTCGGTGATTCGAAGCGAGAAGAAATGTCGCGTGGATGAGTTGCAGCGCAATTTTTTTTTAGTTTATAAGCGTGGCCCCTGGAGTTGATTCTTGTTTCTAAGTATAGATATCCTTCTGGGACCATGTATAAACCCTTATAATTGTATACTTCAATGAGGTCACCACGCAGAAGTCCATTACAGCGGCTTCTAATGTATGATCATTTGTACGCTTCCTTGCTGAATTATGATGTACACCGTAAATATCTTTGAATTTGTTCTGCAGTATGAGTTTCAAATTTAAAGTAGAATAAATTATTTGAGAATTACGAATTATAGAAAATAAACAACCCAATTCATTATTCGTGATTTTAAAAGGACATACGAGCCATCCAGTTACTAAGTTGCGCAATCTTTGCTAACGTGATGCGTTAACGAAAAGGTTGCATAAAAAAGAGTTATAATACATACATAAAATGTAATTCAAAATCTTCTGAATAACTATACTTGTAAATCCAGTGTAAACTTTTCAATATCACTTAATAATTATTTGTAGCAAGCTCACTCGGCCATCTCAATTTTCACATTCACTGCAAGGAGTCGTGAACCGAAGAAACGCTCTGGAAATGACTCACCAGGCACTCTGGGCAGTGGGCACGGTACATATGATGTCCAAGTACTCCAAAAACAACACATTTTCGAGACTCAAAAACTGCTAATCGCTGAACTAAAGCTCGAATTTATAGCATTAAAAGGCGTACATTAGAACTATTTGTATTGGCAATCTAACGTCTTGAGGAGCTCTCCAGCATCTTAACGAGACGCTCTGACGCACCTTGACTAGCAAAGACTGAACTGGGGGGCAGTTAATGTCACTGCAGGTCGTCTTTGTATCGTCAATATCTTGACTCGGTAACACAACTGCCAACAAAAATAATTTTTTGTGTATGTTAGGATGTGCATGTGCCTTTATGATATATGATCTTTACCAGAATAGGCAATTAGGGTTAGATTGAGATGTATCATTATTAATATATGATTCCCCTATGTTTGCGATATTATCTCGGGTGCTCTAGAGTCTAGAAAGGTGAAATAACCAGAGTATTTAGCACGTGGATCTGCTTAACGACATAAATGTTCATTATTAAAATGATATTTGCAATGCGCCATGCACTTATTTCAGGCAAAACACGGATAATCTAGCCTGGCTGACCAGAATTTTAAACACTATTCGAAAGTATTACCATTGCCGGCCTAATCTATGACCCAGTCCTGCTAAGTCTATGACCAGTCCTGCCAAGTCTATGACCAGTGCTGCACAATCTATGACCAGTCCTGCTCCAATCTATGACCAGTCCTGCTAAGTCTATGACCAGTGCTGCTCAATCTATGACAAGTCCTGCCAAGTCTATGACCAGTGCTGCACATTCTATGACCAGTCCTGCTCCAATCTATGACCAGTCCTGCCAAGTCTATTACCAGTGCTGCCCAATCTATGACCAGTCCTGCCAAGTCTATGACCAGTACTGCCCAATCTATGACGTCCTGCCAAGTCTTTGACCAGTGCTGCCCAATCTATGACCAGTCCTGCCCCAATCTATGACCAGTCCTGCCAAGCCTATGACCAGTGTTGCCCAGTCTATGACCAGTCCTGCCCAATCTATGACCAGTCCTGCCCAATCTATGACCAGTCCGGCACAATTTATCATCCAGGCCAGCACAATTTAATTCCAAAGCCTGCACAACTTTTGCCAAAGGACTACACAACTCAGCCCTTTAAAATCAATGATCAAGGCCTTGACTGGCCGGCAAAATCTTTGACCGCGGCCGTCACAAACTATTACTATTATTGTTACTATTACTATTATTAATACTATTACCATACTTTCATTATTATTATTATTATTACTTTAACTATTACTCTCACAATTAATATTACTACTATTACGAGTGCTTCCACTTTTACAATCAAGACCAGGGCCATCACCATTCACCAGCGCTTACCAAAGTTTGTACGATCAAAAAAAACCAATACAATTGTGACCGAACGATCTGTCAGATCACCAAAGTCTAGTTCATCATAGGTGGAAAATTTCATTATCATGTCGCCCACTCTGCCCCGCTCTCGTGCCTAATGCCCTCTTTGCCCCGCTCTAGTGCTAAATGCCCACTCTGCTCCGAAATCATGCCTATATCGTACACTCTGCTCCGCTTTCGTGCCAATGTTCATTGTCCTGGTCACTGACTGATGCATAGCAGCATCTATCTCAACTGAACATGGTTGATGCAGTATACAACTGAATATGGAAGTATTCTACCATCTATTTTAGATAAAGATTCTGTCTATTCAGTCTATTGAATACAATATCTACTGATTATGGTAGATAAATTAGAAACAACGGGCCCGCAGAAAAATGGACGTATGGCCCCTCTTTGGGTCATGACCCCAGCTAGTCACCACTGTTTTAGATAAGTGTAGTTGCACGATCATTAGCGGATGTTGATACCGTTCTCATATAGTTGACACAATGACTGGACAGATGAACATGAGCCATAACTTCCATAAGTGCACATACAAAGAGGCCTTGTACGTAAGGGTCATCTGGACTATTTTGTTCAACGGAACTTCTGCATGCAGTTCTCCTGGTAGAGGTTTTCTATTTCGAATGGTCCCTAGCAATTTCAATTTTAATAAATCAATTTCAAAAATGTATTTGAGCAAAATTTGGCGCATTTCGCTGCATAATTGTGAGTGCTAGCAGTGATAGAACAAATGATAGCACAAACCTTTCAATTCGGAAAGTATTAAGGAAGGGTTTGTAAATTGTTTCAGCCACTCGGCAGAGTTAAGAATGATAAATGAGGAAAGTTTGAGAAAAATTGCCGTATAATTATGGAATCAAGTTGTAGTTCAGAAATTATTTAAAACTTTTATTGAATTAATCATGAAATCACATAACTGTTATAAGTTCATCGAATGAGTGGCTTAGGCAATATCCATTCAGCTAGGTCAATATATATTTTGAGCGAATTTTGATGCATTTCGCTTAATAATTGTGTATTTTAATGAAAACTCCTTCAAGTTTCATACAGTGTTATCTTGCAATTTCATGTTAGTCGAAATTTATAAAAAGAATCCAAGCTCATATAATCCATCTTCGCTATGCACTTGTTATGAGGCTTGAGAATTTATAGATGTTTAGCGGCCATGTTTTGACAGTATGATGGGGTGGACTATGAGATTTAATTGTGGATAAAATGTCCAATTGTAAGCCAGGGACGCGTTTCATACCGGCCACGTGTGCTTGGACCCTGCTTTTATTATGTACTGCTTTGTTTTTTATATACCCGTGAGTTTCCTGCCCAATTATCTTGTTTGTTTCTTGGCATGGTTTGCCTATCGGATGTTTAGACCTGTTTACCACTTTCTATATCTTCAGCAATATTTTGTGGATGCTCATTTCAGGTGGTAATATGCAAGTTGAACCACTATATATCACTTGAAATCGTAGTAAATGCCTTTTCTTATAATAATTTCAATTTTTGTTATGTAAGCAATTTAAGCAAAAGCAACAAGCCAACAACACACAATTCAAGTTAGCCTATTTTTATTCAAGTTATTTATTAGGCGTTTTACTACCATTGAGTTTTGTTTTAAATTTGCTCGTGACATTGACTTTTTTTTTTAAATTTTATATTTGTTTAACTGTGGTTGTTGTAATGGTAGCAATTATTCATATTTTAACCAGGTTTGTCTTTCAGATGCTTGCACCTGTACCAAAAATGGGGAGTGGCAATACCAATATACCAAAGTGTCATCACACTCTTTGTTGTGCTGAACTTTTCTCTGGCTACATTCATGGATCCAGGAGCCATACCAAAAGGTGAGCCTGTTTGCTAATATATGCAAATTCATTGAAGCACATTCTGTAAGATGCAAAAGCAGAAAATATCTAGGTAAAGTACCTACTTTCTGAGCTGTTCAAAACTTCAAGGTGCAGTCTGTGCAGAGAAGAGCAAGAACAAATATCTAATGATCTAAAACACATCAGCATTGTAGCATAAATAGCCTAAGGTAAGGTATGTCTTGAAAAGATCTTGCTGGCAGCCAACAATTCTCTATTTAAATACCTTCTAACATATCTTTTTTGAGCTGAAAAACTGATTTTGGCTGCACAATAAATGCTAAGCCCTGCAAGGTCCAATCTAGAATATCAGGCCACAGGCCAAATTTTTTGAAAATTGCAAGTGAAAACTGTCATTTGATAGGCAATTTAGAAAATCAGGAGCAGCAATGGGGCATTTTTCTTATTTTGTATGAAAAAAATTAGGTAAAGTGTGTTAAAATGGGTTGAATTAACTAGAGGCAAGGGAATTTTTGTCTTATCTTGGGGTGGCTTCTGCATAATTTTCCAGAATGGTGCATAGTGGTGAGTTGCAATTGGATGCTGTAAGCATAAAAAAATTGAGCCAAGATACTTTTTGTAGCCTAAAAATATGTTTTTAAACCAGGTACATATGCCTAAACATGTACCTGGTTGAAATTCATAGAGGAACAGTGTCAGGCACAAAGCCAGGCTTGTGTATTTATAGCTCAATAGAACTGTTTTTGTTGCATCCTGGCCTACAACCATTCAAATTTTTTTAAACAAACCATCAAAGAAATAGTCTATGACTCTATGTTAGTGTCAACCTTGTCACACAAGTTTGCTTCCACGTTTCCTGCCTATTCTGTATTGCCAACAATTAACTTGATCCGGACCTGGGGCTGGATTATCAAAACATTGCTATATACATGTAGCTATTAACATGTTGCGCGAGTGCTGCTATGAAGATGTAACTCTAGTGGTGGTATTATCAAAATATTTGTGCAGAAACCTATGTGCGTAACGGAACAATTTGTGCGTAATGGTATGCCTGCTCGGAGGTGTTGTAAGGGTAGTTACGTACAAATTTTGAATGGGTGAAGTGATTGCAATTATTTAGTTACTAGTGACTAGACTCTAGTATAATACAAATGTATATTGTATAGGCTCTAAAATCATTTCAAGGTAAATCCTTTAAGTTTTATTAAGAAAAATATTTTTCTATATTTTGAGGAATTATATAAGTACCTAGGTAATGCACATAGTGAATTTTTTCTCGGTACATGCCAATAGAAAATGAGTAATTGTGGAGCTAAGCAATGGATAGATTATAGATATTAATTTATAATATATAGATATTAATATATATATAGATATTAATATATATTAATCATTAACACTTCTTTTGCTTGAAACAGCATTTGTCATTGATTTTTTAGGGTAAAAGCATCTAGGATGCTTTCAAAACACTGAAAATGTTTAACTAACTGGAAACAGAAGCATGGTGTTAGATGACACATGATGCAAACAAAGAATGTAAGCAAGCTTCTGATTGGCTGATGTGCAACGAGGTTGTATAAGAGCTAGTCTGATACGTCTTGCCGCTCTTGCGTACAACAGTTTTGTTAATGCCAAAATTAGGGTTTACTTGCACAACATGTATCTTTTTGTATGCGAGTATAAAAGGTAAGTTTTGATAATCCAGCCCCTGACCTCTGTGGTATTTAGACATCTATAGTACAACTTTGGCCGATGATCTTTACATATTTTCTCATATTTTTCACAAAATTTGTGGAGCCACAAGTTGATCAATTTTGCGACTGTGAAACAAATTTGAACCACGAGTCTATTTTTTGAGACATGAACCTGTTTTCCAGAATCCATACCCATGAGAACAATGTACTGTTTACACAAATGATTCATTTGCTAGCTGCAATTTTTTTGATCTGACAAAAATATATGATTTCAGAGCAAGCACAGTTCCATTTCAGTGAAACTATATGGAGTTTCATTTGGAGCTACTATATTTCAGTAAAAAGTATGATTTTTCCAATCTTGCTTGACCTTTACTCAGCATCTGAACATTTGTATGCTGATTCAAAGAAAGAATTGAATACAATTTCTCTGCCCCACCGCTATACCTCCTAACCCAGCCTAAACACCTGCTCAGCTAGCAGCTACTATACCTAACCAGGAATTTTGGTTTGCAATAGTCAGAGCTGATTGCTATCAGTTGATCAATGGCCAGCATAAAAAATGGCATCTGTCATGCGTTTGATCAACTTCTGCATTGTTTTTAGGTAATTTTCAATCAGATTTATTTTAGATAGCCATCTTTGGAGAAGGGTAAAAGGTTTATTCCACCAAAAATTTGCTGTTTGTAAAAAGTTCAAGATTCATTACCGATTCTGTTACCTAGTTGTAATGAGTGTTGATGCATACAGCGTCTCCAGATGAGGACAGAGATGACGACTTCCGTGCGCCGCTGTACAAGAACGTGGACATTAATGGCATCACAGTGCGCATGAAGTGGTGCGTGACATGTCACTTCTACAGGCCCCCACGCTGCTCTCACTGCTCTGTCTGCAATCACTGCATTGAGGTTACTTGCATTCTTAGCCTTGCATGCTCATAACTTCATAAGTTTTCTTCAATATCAAGGTTTGGTATAAATTATAAAAGCTTTATACACCTCAAAATATTCAGTTGTAATACGTGATGATCATTATGTTATTAGCATTGTATGTTATGTAGTGTCTTTCAATACCAACCTATGTTGAATGTTGCCGATGCATTATTTGGAGGTGTGTTTGATTGTAATATTTGGAGATTATTATTGCTTATGTATGACCGCGTATGATATGTGCTTATTTATTACTTATCTTTGTAGAGCTCAATGATAATAGTTATTATCAAGTATTGATGTCAGAACGTCATTTAGGTTTGCCGGCTACAATTTTATTAACAATTTTGTGTGTGTCAATCATATCTGTGCTTCATCAAAAGTGCTAGACATTGGACCTAATGTATCAAAGTACAAAATTTATGTTTTTTTTTTTTAAATTTTGGTATAATTTCAATTTATTCTTATTTGTATCAATTGGTATTATAGTTATAATAAATGATAATAACTAATAAAGTTTAACACTTTTTCATTATTGTTGATGTTATTTTTGTTGCAGACATTTGACCACCACTGTCCATGGGTGAACAACTGCATTGGGCGTCGCAATTACCGCTATTTTTTTATGTTCCTTGTGTTCCTGAGTGTTCACATGGTGTCCATCTTTGGGTTCAGCCTCATGTACGTGCTGGACTTCAAGGAGGAGAAGCCTTTATCTCCATTAATCAGGTCAGTTTGTTGGGTGTTATTTTCAAGCAATAGCGCCTTTATCCCCATTAATCAGGTCAGCTTGTCAGGTGTTATGTTCAAGCAATAGCGCCTTTATCTCCATTAATCAGGTCAGATTGTCAGGTGTTATTTTCAAGCAATAGCGCCTTTATCCCCATTAATCAGGTCAGCTTGTCAGGTGTTATGTTCAAGCAATAGCGCCTTTATCCCCATTAATCAGGTCCGCTTGTCAGGTGTTATGTTCAAGCAATAGCGCCTTTATCTCCATTAATAAGGTCGGGTGTTATTTTCAAGCAATAGCGCCTTCGTCTCCATAAGTGATACATATCTCCAGTAGGACAGATTTATATCATTAGTCTTCCTAAATTGCAAGTTCACCAAGAATGTGAACGCAAAGAAAACGCCAAGAAAATAGATTGAATTTACACGATTTTTCTTTTGCATTTCAGGTTAGATTGTGTTTTTTATTAATACACTGCAATCATGATTTTTTTAGTTCTAGGTATACATTTTTTACTCCGTCGTTGTTCTGCAATGATTGCTAACTCACTATTTTATAATAAGATATTGTATGAAAATACAGGATGACTGCTCCTGTTGAATGATTTAGTAATTGTTTTCATATTCTTTCCAGTATCTCTAAGAACCCATCTGAGCCCATGATCGCAAGGTGAGTTTCTCAAAATAAATTGTTGATGATAACCTTAAAACATTGATTTGTCGCTACTGATAACCTTAAGACGGGTATTTGTTCAATTTGTAGTAGAAATATTAATCATTTCGTATCTTGATGTTTATGGTGACAAACTATTAGTCGAAAGTAAATCTAGAAAAAAGAATTTTTCTCGATAGATGCTTGCTATTGATTTGATGAAAATTTCTCTGCCAAATGCCAGCTCAATCAAAGCCTATTTTTTTTTATTTTAATCTAAGATCTATTGGCAGGATCTTGCTAATTTTATTCATGTATATTGTATAAAAAAATGTTTATTGATTCTGTTGAGTGATTTCCAATCTTGATTGCAAAATCTTTACTACTACGTGAGAATTCCGCATCATTACGTTTAAAATTGTAATTAAGATGCTACTACTTCATTTCCAGTTGCGTACAGATATATTGCCATCCTCTGTGGGCTGTGCAAGGCTCAATGACTTTGTTTCCAAGACGAAGAAATAACTTTAACTGAACCGTAGCCTCGAGGTCCTCACACATATTCTCTGCGTGTACTAGAATAATTTAATCTTATAATTAATGATTCAGAAATGTGTCGTCATTATTCATCATAATCGCTCATGTATAAGACGTGCATCTCTAAAACCGTGTACGTTTCCATCACAGTTTTATCCAATCTTTAAGCTGCTACTGAAAGGATCAAATGATCATTGCATTTTTAAAATCAATCGGCAATATCTCTTAATTCTTCATATTCAAGCAAACTAGTTTCATTATTGCTTTTCTTGTGATTTTGAAAACTCTCAGCTGTTCAGTTAACTAGGTTGTTATTTAACAGAAACCAATCTCTCTACATGACGTCGCCAGTGTTAGAGTGCTTATCAACATATTAGCTTTATTGCTATTATCTTCTGAACGTGGCTTATGACAGCAGCGTTGTGGTGATGATGGTGATATCTGAGCAGCATCGTGGTGATGATGGCTATATCTGAGCAGCATCGTGGTGATGATGGCTATATCTGAGCAGCAT